>NC_064819.1:166176792-166477458 GCF_024166365.1 Elephas maximus indicus
GGGCTAAGGACGAGGAGATTTAAGCTTTTGAAGCTTTGAGAGTAGATGAGATCACGGGGAAAGAGGTCACAAAAAAAGGGGGGAGGGGATAAATTCCTAGGATTGAACTTTGAGGAAAACTACATTTAGAAGACAGGGGAATGAAGAGGAGATATCAAAAAAGATAAGGAGGAATGAGGAAACAAAATCAGGAGAAAGTACCATAACGGGAATCAAGGAAAAAGCCAGCATCAAGGAGGAGAAGGAGGCAAACAAAGAAGCCCAAGGAGGAAAACATTTTTAAGTTGTAAGCAATTGGTTTTATCAATATAGGCTTGGACTTTTGTTATAGATTTTGTTTTAGATTTGAGGATATAGGAAGGAGAATGAAGATGATAGTGGTTATAGTGAAGGAGGTAAGGCTGGGAGCAAATAATCATGTTCTCACTTTTCCATTTAATGCTGTTCTTCTCTTTCTCTTGCTTCTTCTTGTTCTTTCTTCTCTTTTTCCTCCTTAGAATATATTGAGCAACTATATTATACTAGACACTTCACCTATCTTTTTTTTGTTGTTGTTGTGAGGTACTGTCAAGGAGATTCTGACTCATAGCAACCTTATATGCAACAGAACCTAGCACTTCCTAGTCCTGCACCATCTTCACTACTGTTGCTATATTTGAGCCCATTATTGCAGCCACTGGGTCAGTTCACGTTTTTCACTGACCCTCTACTTTACCAAGCTTAATGTCCTTTTCCAGGGACTTTTTCCTCCTGATAACATACCAAAGTATATGAGACAAAGTCTCACCATCATTGCCTCTAAGGAGCATTCTGGCTGTACTTCTTCCAATACGGATTTGTTCGTTCTTTTGGCAGTCCATGGTACATTCAATATTCTTTGCTAACATCATAATTCAAATGTATCAGTTGTTCTTCGGTCTTTGTTGTTCATTGTCCAGCTTCCTTATTCATGTCCGCGCATATGAGGCGATTGAAAACACCATGGCTTGGGTCAGGCATACCTTAGTCTTCAAAGTAACATCTTTGTTTTTTAAAACTATAAAGAGGTCTTTTGCAGCAGATTTACCTACCTATACCAAAAAAAAAAAAAAAACCCACTGTCATCGAGTCAATTCTGACTCATAGTGACCCTGTAGGACAGAGTAGAAACCCCCATAGGAATTTCCAATGCTGTAAATCCTTACAGAAGCAGACTGCCATATCTTTCTCCTGTGGAACAGCTGGTAGGTTCAAACCACCGACCTATTGGTTAGCAGCTGAGTGCTTTAATGGTTGTGCCACCAGGGCTCCTTTTCCTACCTATAACCAAAAAAACCCACTGGGGTCGAGTCAGTTCCAACTCATAGGGATCCTACAGGACAGAGTAGAACTGCCCCATAGAATTTCCAAGGAATGGTTGGTAGATTTGAGCTGCCAACCTTTTGGTTAGCAGTCAAGCTCTTTAACCACTATGCTACCTGGGCCCCATCCCGTATATTCCTCAGAACAACCCAGTGAGATCGGTATTACCCTCATGTTGAAGTAAAAGAAAGTTGAGAGAGGTCTTGCTCATAGGCATTTAGTAGGTGGCACAAATGGTTGATCACTTGACTACTAGCTGAAAGATTGTCAGTTCAAAATCATCTAGAGGTGCCTCTGAAGACAGGCCTGGTGATGTGCTTCTGAAATGTCACACCTTGAAAATCCTATGGAGCAGTTCTACTCTGCACACATGGGGTTGTCATGAGTTGGAATTCACTGGACAGCAGCTAACAACAACAACAACAAAGCTCATTTTCAAAACTAGACCCCTCAGACTTCAAAACTCTATACAATTTTCATGGCATCAGGAGCTGTATTTGACACATAGTAGCCATTCATTAGATCGTTAAAGAAAGTAAGGCTTAGAATACTGCTTAAGAGGCAGGCAACCTGAGTTCAGTGTTAGCCTTGCTGTTAAAAACGGTGAAACCTCTGTTAATGAAACTTGCTTTTAATTGATCTCAGAATAATCATGCCATTAAAACACTCTCAGAGAACATTGCTATGTAAATATTAGATGCATCATGAATATTTTCCATAATGCAAATGCTGGCATCAAATAAAACATCCTCTTTGTGAGGTCCTTAGAATAAAATATCTTCATCATGTCATCTTAACTGATTTTATCCCAAGAAAACAGATGACATAATTCTAGATGTTTTATGATGTTCAGTTGTTCACATTCATTGTTCAGTTTCCAGCATATAAATCAAGATATTGCCCATTACTAACAATGTGATCACAGTTAAGTTGCTGTGAAATCAGTGACATCTAAAAGTTAGGACAGAAGATAAAGCAGAAGCCTTTGTAAATAAGGAATGATGTGAGCCTTCTGACTAGTTTCCTCCCCTAAAGAAAAAAAAGAAAACATTCACTGTTCATTGTCACTGCAGTTGAAAGATTAAAACTGAGCAATTGGGTCTTTTCTTGAAATTTTTGCCCTAAATAGAAAGTGTCCATATTTTTTTTAAACATCCCTGCCAATGCAAATAACACTTAGCCTTCCATTCATGAACTTTTGCTATACTGTTAAGAGAACATCATCTGTTTACTATGTAACGTTCAATAAAATTCTATGTATTTTTTGGTATCAAATGCATTAGATTTACAGAAGTTATTAGACAGACGTCTTGGCTATCATTTAAAGCTACAGGTAGTCCTCGGTTTACAAACTAGATCCACTCCTAACTCTGCCCTTAACTTTTTAAGTCGAATTTGTAGGTAAGTCAGAACAGGTGCATATGGTTCTTGTTTAGCCTTTAGTGCAAGAAAGGAAACCCTGGTGGTGTAGTGGTTAAGTGTTATGGCTGCTAATCAAAAGATTGGCAGTTTGAATCCACCAGGCGCTCCTTGGCAACTATGGGGCACTTCTACTCTGTCCTATAGGATCGATATGAGTCGGAATTGACTCGATGGCAATGGGTATGGGTATTAGTGCAAGAAAAGGCTTTTTCAATGATTTAAAAGCTGCCCATGCTGCAAATGAAGGTGATTCTGAAGAAGAATTTGTTGTGAGTAGAGGTTGGTTCAGTCCTTTCAAAGTGAGGGCAAATTTACATAATATTAAAGGGCAAGGAGGAATTATCCATAAATCAGATTTCTGTAACCTGGGGATTGCCTGTATTGTAATTCAGCCTATACACAGATTTTCTCACATTGCTTTATGTTTCTAATTTTAAAAATCCCTTCTGTCCCCCATAGAGCTGTCCTTAGACTACTTGGGACATGCCGTAGATAATTAACATACACTTACACCTGTGAAGGAGAACAGTGACATACTTTACAATCCTTGGCACAATCAAAAATATATACACAGAAATCTGAATTGATTTGTTTAACTTTGAGAATATATGTGAATAAATACAGCCATAGAGAGAGACTGTATCCAAATAACAAGCCCAGTGTTCTAGAATATATCAGTTAGTCAGACTGTGGTCAGAGCACCATAATTATTTTTGTGGTCATGAAAGCCAGACATGATATTTCAGGTAAGAGGAACAGAGGAACCTGTGGAGGTCAATGTGGTGTTAAGGTATAGAAGAGGAGGTGTTCTATAGTCCTGTGATTGGGTCTTCATGTATCCTGTGCTTCTAGGTTGTGACCCTCTCAGGTGCTTCTCAGCTTCTGCCCCCCGCCCCCTTAGGTAAAACAGGAAGGCTAGAGGAGCCTGGAATTGGATTACCCTCCACCCCCAATGAGGTTCTACTAAACCTATAGGACAGAGTAGGACTGCCCCATATGGCTTCCAAGGAGTGCCTGGTGGATTCAAACTGCAGACCTTTTGGTTAGCAGCCGTAGGTCTTAACCATTACACCACCAGGTTTTCCTGAGATGCTTAAGGGGGTTATAATTAGGAATTCTTCACCCAGATGGAAGGCTAGAAGGGGGCTGGAGTCTGGTATTCTCTCCTTGCGCATATGAAAGGCAAGATGTGGCTGGAACTGTGTAGCTGTCTTTCCTTCCCTCCAAGCCCATTAAAACCAAAAAAACAAACCTGTTGCCATCGTATAGGACAAAGAAGAACTGCCTCATAGGGTTTCCAAGGAGTGCTGGTGAATATTGCCAATCCTTTGGTTAGCAGCTCAGCTCTTAACCACTGTGTCACCAGGGCTCCCCAAGTCCATTAAAAACAAACCCATTGCCCTTCAGTCTGTGCAGGCTAAGCTCTGGCAAAGCACTTTCCCTTGAGGGCAGACCATTGTTAGGGAGAGCAGAGCACTTTTTCAAAATGTTTACTTTTCCCCTTCTCTACCAGAAAAACACTAGGAGCGTTTTCTTCAAGCTTCACAGTGAAAACCTGGTGGGACTTCTGAGGATGCAAGTCAGCAAAGTGTGTCCGCCCGCCTCCCCAGGCTGGGTATCCGGAAGTTATTTCTCAAGGTCATCCACGTATAAGTGCTAGCAATTAGGCAATTTGTAACAGAACGTGGATTCTTGTCCTATCTTATTAGTTGATAGACGGAAATAAGATGGAGGCCACACCACCAACTACAAGGGAAACAGAAAGTGGAAATTTATTATTTGTGCAAACAAGAAACAACTGGGGCCTAGCAGCGGAAAGACCACGTGCTCCCAGCCCCAAGGGAGCTTGGAGCTTTTACGCACTCCAGTCCCCAGGGAGCTGGATTGGCACCCAAAATCCAACACCTCAGTCCCTCCCAGGTTCATATTTGGAGATAAAGGTGCTGACCCATTTGCATAGGAAGGGAACTTTCGCTTTGCAAATGCCGTGGGGTGCAGCAATGTGCTGGAGGTCATCTTCCTCTCCCCTGAATTTCAGATCTGGGGTCAAGCTCGGGCTGGGGCTCCTCAGGTCCTACGCAAGCGCCAAGATCTCGGTTTGTGCCTGCGCGGGATTTTGGCCCCAAATTCAAACAGGGGTTAGGGCCTGCGAGGCACAGCGGACCCCAGCCCCAGTTAGAAACAGTGGCTTGGCAGGCTTTAAGGGGCGGAGAACTGAAGCGGAGCCGGGAAGTCTTTGCGGAGGCTTCAAATTGTCGTTTAAGTAGTCCTACTAGGTGCAGGGTTCAGCTGTAGCGGTCCCTACTCCGGTAAGTGGTGGTTTTCAGTGCTGCCCTTTCTCTCTGGGACCGCAGTGTGCCCTTACCTCACATTTTTGATGGCTCTAAGAAGGGGTGCTGAGTTTCAGATTTTCAGCTTTTTTCTTGTGAGGATGAGAGGGATGACTTCCAAGCGCCTTAACATGCTGAATTGGAAAACCGGAAGTTGAAGTGATTTTTACGTATTGCTAAAAATAGAGAATTCCACCTTATTTTTAGAACTTTTTATCTATGACGGATTTTGAGAAAAGCATTAGGAGTCAAATTTTCAAGAAAATAATGGTTAGATATAATTGGAAGATGGAAATACAAAGATCTAGATGGTTATGACAAATTTAATGAAGTATTAAAATACCAAGGACAGAGGAAAATTCTGCCTGTTTTGGAGTTAAAAAAAAAAAAAAAAAAGTAGACCCCAAAGTCATTTCATGACAAAGAAATGCATTAATTTGATCGAAGATGTTAATGAAAAAAGTTGTCAAATATGTTAAATGATGTTTATTTTCTCCTGACAGTATAGTCTTATAAATTAACCACATGGATAACACCTGTAATCAACCGAATTACTTATTCAGCAAAAATAATTTTACAAAAGGTTTTTATTGGGATGTTTTCTCTTAAAACGAGAACTTACAATTAATTAGTTGTAGTGCCTAACACAGACATGGTCAGTTAAATAGTCCTTTTATGTCCAGAAGGAAGTAGAATGCAATTCAAAAATTTTAGAAATAAATGTGAAGTGGACATATCACTAATATATCTCCCAATCTAGGTGAGCCAATATTCTTACTTTATTAATATGTCAAACTCATTATAAACATATAACTAAACTCAATTAAAATATATGATTTCTCTCAGCTGTCAAGTATTAATTGGAAATAATGTTAATTACCTGTTTGCTTGAGGTTGTTGTTGATATTTTAGAAAAGAATTAAGTGCCTTCTATATCCAGTCATTGCTTTAGGCACTGGGATTCAAATCATGGTACTAGCTCTCCTGAGCTAACAATCTATGAAGGTTTTGTGGAAAAGATGCAGTAAAGTATAGGTTTAGAGTGAAAAGAGAATGGAATTGTAAAATAAATGGAGAATGAAAACTTAGAGGTATTTGTGATTTTATTTGAAATGTTCTTGCTATTGACTTATCTTAGGCTGGGTTCTCTGGAGAAGCAAAATCAATGAAATTATATATATGTGTATATATATACACACACACACATACACACATATATATATATATATATCAAGGAAATAGGTCACTTGGTTGTAGAGGCTAGATTATCCCAAGTCCATGGTTAGGACAGAGGTTTCTCCTGATTCACATAGTCACAGAGGCTGGCGAACCTAACATTGGCAGGTCAGAGAGCATGGCTCTTGCTCATAGGCTGTGAAGATCAATGAATCCTGAGATCAGCAGGCAAGACCACAGGTAAGCTGCTACCTCCCAAGAACCAGAGGTCAGATGAACAGGAACCAGCTGCTGGATCCAGAATGAGCAAAAACACACAAGCCTTGCCAGAACATTCACTTACATTCAGTGTAGACCACACACCCAAGGAAAATCCCTTTCAACTGTTTGGCTTCTTACAGCAGGTCTCATCATGGAGGTGATCAGAACATCATACGACTGTCAAATCACTGAGAATCATGGCCTGGCCAAGTTGACACACAACCTTAACCATCACACGTGTATAGAGCATACACTGGCCTGGGTGGAAAGAGAATAATGTAAGTGGTTACTAATTACTTATAGAACATGAAACTAGTCTCCGAATTTTTCTGGAGTTCAGTTTTCCAAATGTACAAAATAAAAGGTTGAGTCAGAAGATTTCTAAAATCCTACCTCACTCTAAAATATCCTATTGGGTTATATTTTCATTTTGTGTTGTAAAACATTTTGATAATACAAAAAACACTATTGTCTTATGCCTGATAATGAATCAGTAACAGTCTGAGGGCCCTTGATAGATTCAGGAGATTTGAATCAAGATTAGGTTGTTCTTAGAAGAGAATAATATTGCTTAAACATGTGAAGAAGGTAAACAAAAACTGGTTAAGCCTAGAACTTTTGTTGTTGTTGTTGTTAGGAGCAGTTGAGTTGGTTCTGGCTCGTAGCCACCCTATGTACCACAGAACGAAACGGTGCCCTGTCCTGCACCATCTTTACAAGTGTTGTTATGCTTTAGCCTGTTGTTTTACAGCCACTGTGTCAGTCCATCTTGTTGAGGTCTTCCTCTTTCCTGCTGACCTGTACTTTACCAAGCCTGATGTCCTTCTCTAGGAACTGATCCCTCCTGACAACATGTCCAAAGTATGTAGGACACAGTCTTGCCATCCTTGCTTCCAAGGAGCATTCTGGTTGTACTTCTTCCAAGACAGATTTGTTCGTTCTTTTGGCAGTCCGTGGTATATTCAATATTCTTTGCCAACACCACAATTCAAAGGCATCAACTCTTTGGCCTTCCTTATTCATTGTACAGCTTTAACATGCATATGATGCAACTGAAAATACCATGGGCTGGGTCAGGTGCACCTTAGTCTTGAAGGTGACATCTTTGCTTTTCAACACTTTAAGGAGGTCCTTTGCAGAAGATTTGCCCAGTGCAGTACGTCTTTTGATTTCTCAACTGCTGCTAGGACTTTTAGGCACTTAAATATGTGACTGTTCTATTTGAAGTAAAAAATGCCCTTCCAAATGAGATCCTGAGGAGAGAATGAATGAAAGTTATTTTCTTAGATTAGTTTTCACAGATTAAAAAAAGTCTCTGTTGACACTGAACCATTCTCTGACAGTATTACCTGTCTGTGTGTTTTATACCCTTTACTAGATGTGTAAACTTCTGGAAAGGCAAGACAGTATCAAAAATAATTTTGTGTTTTCTACAGTGCTTTCCACATAATAGGTGCTCAATAAATGATATTGAATGAATGCTGCTAATATAAGCAAATAGGTATTGGGATATAGCATGAAGAAGGAATCATGGCATAGTATCATTACTATGTTCAACCATAAACTGATATTCATTGAATCAGTCTGTCTACTCTTAAAGTCAGCAGTCTAAATCAGATGTTGGAAAATTGGAAAAGGTGTAGAGAAAGAGGAGAATTATTTTAACTTTGAGGGAATGGGACCCCTGAGAAAAGACTCAAAGTGACAGTCTTGCTTACCTAAGAAAGAATAGGTTATTTGGAGAAGTAAGGACAGGCTACACTCAGTCATGTATGGAGGTATGTCATCAGCCCTTTCTTTCAAATGGTGGGCAAAGTTAAAGATTGAGTTCTGTTAAATGTATTTAGAAATATTTGAGTTTCATGTCATACATTAACTAGGATGGGTTGAAAACTTTTCACTAAGGCAATGTGCTTTCAATTTGTTGTTTTTGTGAGTAGGTTCCAAATCAGTGACCCTATGTAAAACATAACGAAACACTACCCGGTCCTGTGCCATCTTCACAATCTTTGTTATGCTTGAGCCCATTGTTGCATCCACTGTGTCAGTTCATCATATTGAGGGTCTTCCTCTTTTTCACTGACTCTCTACCAAACATGATGTCCTTCTTTAGGGACTGGTCCCTCCTGATAATATGTCCAAAGCGTGTGAAACAAAGCTTTGCCATCCTTGCTTCTAATGAGCATTTTGGCTGTACTTCTTCCAAAACAGATTTGTTTGTTCTTCTGGCAGTCCATGGTATATTCAATATCCTTCATCAACATCATAATTCAAAGGCATCAATTATTCTTGTTTATTTATGTCCAGCTTTCACGTGCATATGAGACGATTAAAAACACTATGGCTTGGATCAGGTGCACCTTAGTCCTCAAGATGACATCTTTGCTTTTTAACACTTTTAAAGAGGACTTTTTCAGCAGATTTGCCCAATGCAATGCATCATTTGATTTCTCGACTGCTGCTCCCATGGGCATTGATTGTGGATACGAGTAAAATGAAATCCTGGACAACTGCAGTCCTTTCTTCATTTATCATGATGTTGCTTATTGATCCAGTTGTGAGTATTTTTGTTTTCTTTATGTCAAGGTGTAATCCATACCGAAGGCTGAAGTCTTTGCTCTTCATCAATAAGTGCTTTAAGTGCTCTTCACTTTGAGCAAGGAAGGTTGTGTCATCTGCATAACACAGGTTGTTAATAAGTCTTACTCCAATCCTGATGTAACAGTCTGCCTCATATAGTCCAGCTTCTTGGATTATTTGCTCAGCATACAGATTGAAAAAGTATGGTGAAAGGAAACAACCTTGACACACACCTTTCTGATTTTAAACCATGCAGTATTCCCTTGTTCTGTTCGAATGACTGCCTCTTGGCCTGTGTATAGGCTCTACCTGAGCACAATTAAGCGATCTCAAATTCCTATTCTTTGCAATGTTATCTGTAATTTGTTATGATCCACACAGTTAAATGCCTTTGCATAGTCAATAAAACACAGATAAACATCTTTTTGGTACTCTGCTTTCAGCCAAGATCCATCTAGTATCTGCAATGATATCCTTTGATCCATGTCCTATTCTGAATCTGGCCTGAATCTCTGGCAGTTCCCTGTGGATGTACTGCTACAACCTCTTTAGAATGATCTTTAACAAAATTTTACTTGTGTGTGATGTTAATGATATCGTTCGATAATTTCTGCATTGTTAGGTCACCTTTCTTTGGAATGGGCACGAATACGGATCTCTTCCAGCTGGTTGGCCAGGTAGCTGTTTTCCAAATTTCTTGGCATAGATAAGTGAGTACTTCCAGTGCTGCATCTGTTTGTTGAAACATCTTAGTTGGTATTCCATCAATTCCTGAAGCCTTGTTTCTCCAGTGCCTTCAGTGCAGCTTGGACTTCTTCTTTCAGTACTATCAATTTTGGATCATATGCTTCGTCTTGAAGTGGTTGAACACCAACCAATTCTTTTTGGTACAGTAACTCTGAGTATTCATTCCATCTTCTTTTGATGCTTTTTTGTCTTGCTTTCAGTTTACAACATGATTTTGTGTACATTATTTCATGTGTTCTTGTTTGATTCTCAAAAATGCGCAGAGGGGCTGATAGAATAGATATAATTATTTTCACTTCAAAGAAAATAGAATGGCAACATAGAGAGGTTTAGCAATTTTCCCAGGGATTCATGATCCAAAAGGAAGATACAATATTTAATTGTGTGTAAAGGAAGGATACATTGCACATTGTTTGAATTTTTAAACAGGAAGTGACCATTCCTATCACTCAGACAGGGTGGCTTAATGTAAAGGACACCACAGTGGAAATCAGGCAACCTTTGTCTGGTTCCAGCTGCCACTTACTGATCATGTGTTAGTATTAAAAATACCTTTTATTTGTGTAACCACACTAAATGTACAAAACGCATTTAAAGCCAGAGTTATGAGATCTCTCAACCTGAACCCACTTCCCTAGAATTCACTTGCTTCTGAATTTTTAAGGATAAAATTTTGAGAACAGTCCACATTGCAGTGCTGATGGATTAGTTTCTTCCTTTTACTTTTAAATATTTTAAATTTGTCAAGGAGATGCACTTTCTCCCCCTGGTGTGCCTCCTTATTTCAAAAGAGGATGCAGAGGACCACTTAGAGAGGTGGCCTGGCTGCACAGCATGAGCTGTCCGAGTAAGTTGGAAGCAGTAGCTCAGGCAAAAAAGAAAAACTAAGAATTTCAGCTGCCAGCATGAGCCCAAAGTGGAATTAACAAGAAACAGATAAAAACTATAGACTATAATTATACTCTGTCAAAAGGATCTCTGGCAGACTTTTCCTGAAGTTACTATCAAAATAGAAGGAAATGGCTAAAAGTATACTTTTGTACTGTCATTTTTTGCCACTTCAATGATTAGAAGAAATTAAGTGAGTGCACAAAGAAAATTTCCAATCGAGTCAATGAAAACCACCTTCGAGCCTCAAAGGAGAAGTGATGTAGATGGATTTCCCTCTTTCTAATTGTGAAATAATAGTTAGGGAGAATCTTCGTAAAATAATTCACATATTTAGATAATTAAAAATTGAGTGAATAGTTAAGAAGCTCTTCCCATGTGGAAGGCAGTGGTTGTGTGTTCCAGTCCAGTCCAGTCTCCAAAGAGTTTGCAGTCTGGTGGAGCATGCACATAAATAGCTATAATGAATGGTAAAAGTAACAACCTACATTAGAGAGGTATAGAAAGAAAGGACAGAAGCAAGAAAGATTATTTCTAGTTGGAAGAAGTCAAAGAAAGCTTTTTGGATCTTTGAAGGATCATCAAGATTTGAAAATTACAAAAATATCACAGATTGCACAGTTCAGTTTGACCTGAGCAAAGGGCATGTGAAGAAGAATGTTGTTGTTGTTAGGTGCTGTTGAGTCAGTTCCGACTCATAGCAACCCTATGTACAGCAAAATGAAACACTGCCTGGTCCTGCAGCATCCTCACAGTTATTGTTGCAGTCACTGTGTCAGTCAAGGGTCTTCCTCTTTTTCACTGACCCTCTACTTTATCAAGCATGATGTCATTCTCCATGGACTGGTACCTCGTGATAACATATCCAGGGTACTTGAGATAAAGACTTTCAATCTTGAGTTCTAAGTAACATTCTGACTGTACTACTTCTAAGACAGATTTATTCATTGTTCTGGCAGTCCAACACCAATATTCTTCACCAACACCATATTTCAAAGGTGTCAATTCTTCTCCAGTCATCCTCATTCTTTGTCCAGCTTTCATATGCTTATGAGGCGATTGAAAATATCATGGGTTGGGCCAGGCACACCTTAGTCCTCAAAGTGGCAGCTTTGCTTTTGAACACTTTAAAGTGGTCTTTTGCAGCAGATTTGCCCAGTGCAAGTACATCATTTGATTTCTTGACTGCTGCTTCCATGGGCATTGATTGTAGATCCAAGTATAATGAAATTTTTGACAACTTCAGTCTTTTCTCCCTGTGTCATGATGTTGCTTATTGGTCCAGTTGTGAGGTTTTTTATTTTCTTTATGTTGAGATGTAATCCATAATGAAGACTGTGGTCTTTGATCTTCATCAGTAAGTGCTTCAAGTCCTCTTCACTTTCAGTAAGCAAGGTTGTGTCATCCGCAAAATGCAGGTTGTTAATGAGTCTTCTTCCAATCCTGATGCTGTATTCTTCTTCATATAGTTTAGGTTCTCAGGTTATTTGCTCAGTATACAGACTGAGTAAATATGGTTAAAGAATACAACCCTGACACACACCTTTTCTGACTTCAGATCATGCAGGATCTCCTTGCTCTATTTGAATGACTGCTGCTTGGTCTACTTACAGGATCCACAGAAGTGCAATTAAATGTTCCGGAATTTCCATTCTTCGCAATGTTATCCGTAATTTGTTGTGATCCACACAGTTGAATGCCTTTGCGTAGTCAGTAAACACAGGTAAATATCTTTCTGTTATTCTCTGTTTTCCCCCAAGATCCATCTAACATCAGTGATGATATCCTTTGCTGCACGTCCTCTTCTGAATCTGACCTAAATCTCTCGCAATTCCCCGTTGATGTACTGCTGTAACTGCTTCTGAATTTTAGCAGAATTTTACTTGTGTGTGATATTAATGATATTGTTTGATAATTTCCCCATTCTGTTGGACCATCTGTCTTTGGAGTGGATACATATATGGGTCTCTCCCAGTTGGTTGGCCAGGTAGCTGTCTTCCAAATTTCTTGGCGTAGATGAGTAAGCACTCCCAGCACTATATCAGTTTGTTGAAACATCTCAATTGGTTTCCCCAGTGCCTTGTTTTTTGCCAGTGCCATCAGTGCAGCTTGGACTTCTTCCTTCAGTACTATCGGTTCTTGATTAAATGCTACCTCTTGAAAAAAAAAATTTTTTTTTCGTTGAAATGGTTGAATGTCAACCAATTTTTCTTGGTGCAGTGCCTCTGTGTATTTCTTCCATCTTCTTTTGATGCTTCCTGCATCCTTCAGTATTTTGCCCATGTAATTCCTCAATATTTCAACTTGAGCTTGTTTTTTTTCTCCAGTTCTTTCAGCTTGAGAAATACCAAGCGTGTTCTTTCCTTTTGTTTTTCTAACTCCAGGTCTTTGTATATTTCATTATAATACTTTACTTTGTCTTCTGGAACTGCCTTTGGAAATTTTCTGTTCAGCTCTTTTACTTCATCATTTCTTCCATTCTCTTTAGCTACTCTACATTCAAGAGCAAGTTTCAGAGTCTCTTCTGACATCCATTTTGGTCTTTATTCATTGCCTTTTTAATGACCTTTTGTTTTTTTCATGTATGATGTCCTTTATGGCATCCTGCAACTCATCTGGTGCTTGGCCATTAGTGTTCAATGCATCAAATCTATTCTTGAGATAGTCTCTAAATTCAGGTCGAATATACTGAAGGTTGTATTTTGGCTCTTGTGTTCTTTCTCTAATTTTCTTCAGCTTCAGCTTGAACTTGTATATGAGCAATTGATGATCTGTTCCACAGTAGGCCTCTGGCCTTGTTCTGACTGATAATATTGAGCTTCTCCAACATCTCTTTCCACAGATATAGTTGATTTGATTTCTGTGTATTCCATTTGGTGAGGTTCATGTGTGCAGTCACTGTTTATGTTGTTGAAATAAGATATTTCCAATTAATAGGTTGTTCGTCTTGCAAAATTCTATCATTCAATCTCTGGCATCATTTCTTTCTCCAAGACCATTTTTTCCAAGTACTGATCCTTTTTTGGAGCCCTGGTGAAGCTTGGCTGCTAACCAAAAGGTTGGCAGTTAGAATCCACCAGCTGCTCCTTGAAAACCGTATGGAGCAGTTCTACTCTGTCCTATAGGGTCACTATGAGTCAGAATTGACTCCGTGGCAACTGGTTAAGGGATCCTTCTTTGTTTCCAAATTCACATTCCCATCGCCAATAGTTGTCAATGCATCTTGATTGTATGTTTGAGCAATTTTGGACTCCAGAAGTTGGTAAAAATCTTTAGTTTCTTCATCTTTGGCACTCGTGGTTGGTGCATAAATTTGAGTAATAGTCATATTAACTGGTCTTTCGTGTAGATGTATGGATATTATCCTATCACTGACAGGGTTGTACTTCAGGATAGATCTTTAAATGTTCTTTTGACAGTGAATGAAAGGTCATTCCTCTTGGTTTGTCATTCCCAGCATAGTAGATCATATGATTGTCTTATTCAGAATGGCAAATACCAGTCCATTTCAGCTCACTAATGCCTAGGATATCTATCTTCAAGCATTCTCTTTCATTTTGGCAACTTCCAATTTTCATACTTTGTACATTCCAAGTTCCAATTATTAACTGATGTTTGTAGCTATTCTTATTTTGAGTCATGCCACATCAGCAAGTGAAGCTCCAGAAAGCTTTATTCCATCTGAGTCATTAAGGTCAATTCTACTTTGTGAAGGCAGCTCTTCCCCGGTCATATTTTGAGTGTCTTTCAGCCTGAGGGAGTCTTCTTTCAGCAGTACATAAGACAGTGTTCTGCTATAACCATAAGCTTTTCACTGGCCAATTTTTTTTTTTAGAAGTAGATTACCAGGTCCTTCTTCCTAGTCTGTCTTAGCCTGGAAGCTCTGCTGAAAACTGTCCACCATGGGTGACCTTGATGGTATTTGAAATACCACTGGCATAGCTTCCAACATCACAGCAACATGCAAGCCACCACAGTTTGCAAACTGACAAAGGAGTGGTGATGAAGAAGATTAGTGGAAATAAAAGATTGGAAAGGTCAACTGGAAGCCAAAAGTAATTTGCATTTTATTCCCAGCTTAAGAACCACTTGAACTTCTTGAACTGGGAATAAATGATTAGAGCTGTGTTTCTAGAAGATCAATCTGGCAAAAAATTATAAAGGAAGAAGAAACTGAGACAGAAATTCAAGTTAAGATATTACTGTGATGATGCAGGTCTGATGTGGGAGAGACAGTGGGGAAAGAGAGAAGCAAATGAATAAATTATGTTGTTCATTCGTTCAATTAATATGTTTTAGATGCCCTGGACTCTGCTAGGCTTCAAAATAATACTGTTAAGTAACATAGAAATGACCTTTGCCTTTATAAAGCTTACAGTGTAATATTGGGGAAAGAAATTATTCAAATAATCTCATAATAATTACATAATTTCAAATGCAGGATAGATTATGAAGGGAATATACTTGGTGATAGAGAGGTATGTAGTTGAAGACCTGACCCAGGCTCTAGAGTTAGGAAGGGTTCCCTGAGTATATAACAGTTGATATGAAATCAGGATGTGTAAGAATTAAATATAAAAGAAGGGTAGGAAGCTATGGAATAGTATTATAAGCAGAGGAGCCAGCATATACAAAAGCTTCAAGGTGAGAGGGAATCTGTTGTTAAATTCAAGGAACTGGGAGACCAGTGAACAGGAGGCAGAGGAAACAAGAGGGACCACAGTGTGAAATAAGGGTGAAACAGTAAACAGACACAAGATCATTCAGGTCTCCTAGGTCAGAGTAAGTCTTTTGCGTTTTAATCTAAGGGCGGTGGATTTAAAACAGGGGAGAGATAGTTGATTATAATTTAAACAGATGGCTTTGACAGGCGTATGGGTGTATCTTGAAGGGGCAAAAGTAGATCTGAGGAGACTAATTTGGAGGTTATTCCAGTAGTTCAAAGGAGTGCTGGTGGCACAGTGGTTAAGCACTCGGCTGCTAATGAAAAGGTCTGCAATTTGTACCCACCAGCCGCTCTGCGGGAGAAAGATGTGGCAGTCTGCTTCTGTAAAGATTTACAGACTTGGACGCCCTGCAAGGCAGTTCTACTCTGTCCTGTAAGGTTGCAGTGAGTCAGAATCATCCAGATGGCAGTGGGTAAAATAGTTCAGGTATAAGATGATAGCAGCTTGAACTAAGTTGAGAGAGGAGAGAGAAATGAATTATGTTAAGACTTATTGATGGACTGGATGTATGGTTGGAAAGAAGGCCTCCCTTGGTTTCTTGTTGGTTTTTGAAGCCATTCAAAAAACTGGGGAAAACTATGATTTTGGCTTTGGGAAAACTGAACTTAAATTGCCTTTGAGACATAAGTGGAGAAATCTGGCAAACAACTGGATATGCAGGCCTGGGGCTGTACATGATTTGTGAATCACTATATGGACTATAACATGGGCAAGTTAAGATTAGCAAGTACATCTATAAATGTATAATGTATAGAGTTCAGAGAGAAGATGGACCAGGTTCGGCAGTAAGGAAATCAATATTTAATGGCCAGCTAGATGAGAATGATCCAGTAAAAAAGATAGAGAAGGAACTTCAGTGATTTTTGGAGGAAAAAACTAAGCAAGAGACATGATGGAAAGAAAGGAAAGAGAATGTTTCAAAGAGGAAGGAGTGAGCCACAATGATCAGTCTCGTTGAGTGGTCAAGTAAGAGGACCACTGGAAATATCCATTGGATTTAGTTACATGATGTCAGTGGTAACCATAGAGTGAGATACTTTAGTGGTGTGATTGGATGAAAAGGGAGACAAATTAGGTTGGAGAGGTTTGAAGAGAGAACAGAGACAAGTCTTAGGAGGTTCAACTACAAAGGAAATTTGATAGAGTGCTAGCTAGAAAGAGAAGCAGAATAGAGAGATTTTCATTTTTTAATAGAGTTGCCTCCTTTCAAAAACAATTTGAGTCACTTTGTGGTAAGCATTAAATGTACAATAATGACTAAACATAGATACAGAAAAATAAAATCTTGAAAAAACAAAGTAAGCAAATAGGCTATTCATAGAGAATAATTTAGTTAGTATAATCAAAGTTTAAATTTTATTAAAGACTTCCTGGAAGCCAAGGCAAAAAGGGAAAGACTGTGCGTCATATAAGCCTCACTATGTGTTAGCAATAATAAAAATGGCTAATAACAGGGATTTCTATTGTACATGTAGTATCTTAAAAGAGCATGAAGTAGTTACTATAATTTTCATTTTCAGATGAGGACACCTAGGCTTACTAGAGCGTAAGTACCTTGGTTAAGATCACTCACGTAATATGTGCTAGAGAGATTCTTTAACCAGGCATTCTGACCCAGAACCCGCCCTCTTTGACAATTATGCTACACAGCCTTCATTTATACTGCTTCTTCAGAAAAGACAAAGCGTCTTCTGGTACTAAACTCTGAAAGGAATTGTCCCAAGGGGGGACAATTGAACAACCTAATGGGGAATGTCTATAGATTGGCTTTTGAGCAGCTGCAGTAACCATTGGTTGTTTTGACATCAGTGAATGACCAGGTAGATTGGAACCTTTAATAGCTACTTCCTGGTTTATGTCTGAGGCCACAAACTCCATTTAATAGCAGCTGCAGCTTTCCTTTATCTTGCTAAGGAAATCTGTCCAGGTTCTGCTGCTCACACTCAACTTTAAAGCCCTCACTCACCTGCTTTCTAGGATTTTCATTCTTATCTGCTATGGAATACTTCCCCTCTGCAGAGCTTCTTAGATTGGTTACTTATTGAGATGGTCAGAATGCTCCTCCTTCCCCCCACCTTTGTAATTACAAAAGCAACATAAAGAAAATTTGGAGAATTCAGAGAAATAGAAGAAATCAAAGATAACTTATAATCCCTCCATCTTTATATAACCATTGGTAATATTAAGCAGCCTGAATGTTTTTGTTCTATTATTGATTTACATCTGTTTAACAAGTATCTCTTGATTTAGGCTCTGTGTTAGATACATTGTATCAATATAATACTGTAAATTATATTTTGAAAGATCCCTTCTTTGCTTACATGTTTTGAATAATTTTCCAAGTCAGTAAATATTTCTCTGCAATAGTTATTTTATCACAGGGGTGCATATTGTGTATCTACCCATTTCTACATTGTTGGGCGTCTAGGCTTTCTTCTCATTATTTTGATAATGCTGCTATGTACATAAATCTCTGTACATAGCTCTGATTTTTTCATTAGGAAAAGTTCCTAGAAGGTAAATTGCTGTGTTAAACTTAAAGTTTTTAATCTGCTTACTTTGAAAAAAAAAAGAAGTTTTTTCTGTAGGCTACTGTGTGTTAGATTAAATATGAATGCATATAGTAACTAGCGGAGTGCCTCATACTTAGTAGTTGTTCAGTAAATAATGGTTATTATTATTCATGATAAGCAAACCATGATTTGTCTTTGGGTTTAGGTCTAGGGTTATCTATTTATTTTTAAAGTAACCTTTTTATCACCTAATCTGGTTGTAAATTTCCCTGCTTTGTGGTATTCCCATTTGATAATAATAATGAGAAACATTTTTTTGGAGCTTCTTAATGTAGCAGGTACTGAAGTAAGCATTTCACTAATGTCACTAGTCTTTGTATCCATAGGCACTGTTGTTATGCCCATTTTACAGATGAGGAAATTGAGACTGGGAGGGGTTATATAATATGTACAAAGTTACAGAGATTGTAAATGGCAGTCAGGTTTCAAAGCAGGTACTCTGATGTAAGAGTCTGTACATTTCACTACTACTCTCTGAGAGAGAAGAAAAATAATGTGAATGTGTAACAATAACCTGAGAGTATATTTCTTGTTAACTAAGAACTGTAATGTCTACCTCAAATTTAGGCATTAACAGTTTATTTGTAGCATAAAATGCCAAAAAATTTTTTTCTATATGTTTTCCTCCCCCCCGCCTTTTTTTTTTAAATCTGTACCTCCAACAACCCAACCCAGGTTCTTCATTTTCTTTCTCCATTATCACTAACAAAATCTTCTCGTATGAATGGTCTCATGAATAATTTATTTAAGGTTTCCAGGGGTTTGCACTTGTATTTTACTAGGAGTTAGCATTTTAGTTCAAATATGTAAGTCTAATGATGACATTTTAAACTGATAGGGTCACTATGAGTCAAAGGGTGAACTAGTAGGGTAAGGAAAACTTGCGGGACAGGAAGCCTTTCTGAAAGGACACTAGCTAGGAAGCCGTATATACTGCCTACTCAGAACACCACCCTCTAGCCTTGGTCTCTTATTTTTCTCTCTCGCCTTTCCTTCTCCCCTGATTCCTTCCCTCAGCTATTTCTTCAGAGTAATTAGAGAAAGTGTCTTTGGGAAAGTAACAAAAATGGATGCATCAATGCTTTTAGAAGAAAGAAAGTGATTGAAAAGTGATGTTTATGTTCATTACTTTCTTTTCCTTCGAGCTTTTGGGTTTTGGCTTCAAGACCTTTGGTCCACAGGGAGAGCATTACACTAGGCTAGTTCAAGGGAGGAATAATGGAGATAGACAACTACAAGAGGGCAGGAGTGAAGCCTCTACAAATATTAGGAAACTTCACAGTGTGAAGTGTTTTTAACTCTCTGTGTTGGTACATTGTGCTTCATGTGTAAACTATCTTTAATGGAAGCATCTCCTTGAATTAATGGAGGATGTTTAAGAAAAGGATGGATGTACAAGACTTCTTCCCTCCTCCCAGCTGTAAAACTGATTGTTTTTCTCAAAGCTTTTGCCATGGTTGTTATTCTAAGGAGAGAAAAATGTGTGTAGGAGTGTAAATTATTCAAGGACATCATCTTTCTTGATTTTCTCATTTCCTTCTTCAAGTGGGTGGGGGATAATTATGTGAGGTTGGAGGATATGCAAATAAATACATTGTAGGTAGAATTTATATATAGTGGCCCTGGTAACCTCAAGAAACAGCCAAGGACCATCCAAGCTAACGTTTGACTTCTATTCCAACCAACATCCCAACCAACTGATCAACTTAAGGAGCTTTACTGGGCAGAGGGGGCAAGTTGACAGCTTTTAAATGTTATTGGTGAACAGTTTCTGCTAAAAATTGTAGACAAATTAATAGTTTACTCTGCAGTTATTAGATTAACCTCCACAGTATCATTAACATCATGACATAAGGCCACACCAGAGATTACCTGATACACCTTAAGGATTTATTATTCCTAAGCTGTATTTTGAAACCATGCATCTAAGCCACTGCGTTGACTGGCTCAGATATATCGCTGAGTTTTCAGGGAAGGAAGGTGTTGTTAAACAGGAACAGAATTCATTTCTTGTTTCTATTCCGTCCAAGGCTGCTATGTTCCACTGTTAGCCTTATGTGTATATGTTAGTTTGTAGAATGTAATAGGAAGCTCTAGGTAAAGGACTTAGGCCCTTTCTCTAGCTCCGTAACAGTTGAACTAAGACAAAATAAGGTTCTTTTAATTCCAATTCCATAGTATTTATGCTTTCGTTTTGACAACTGTGTTCACTTTTGAACAATTTGAATGAAAAGGAGAGAAGTGATAGGCATCTCTGAAGTATGGGTGGCAAGTTTTGTATTTATAGCATGTATAAGTAATCTGCCAGTTTGGTTTCTGAATAGCTTCTACAGCTTGCCTCCACCACATGCCCCCTTCCAAATCTGTGACTCATAGCTGCCCCAAAGAAGCATTTCATTTAAAATCTCACTATCACGGCAAGGTTGTGCTTGAAAATTGCCAGGTCAAATATGAGACTTAAAGTCAAGAAATCTTTTCAGTTCTCTGACATGTCCTTGTTGGGTGGACCTTGGTAAATTTGTGAGGAATTCTGAAGAAGTTTGAGGGAAACAAAGCTTCTAGAAAAAAAGTGTTTATGCAAAAAATTCACAGTGCAAACAAAAAGAGAATGCAAAATGGTGTCGAAAAGTAGATCTATTTTTCCAAATTCAGGTAAGTTGTTTGTGCCTCCCCTGCTAATGCCCACACAGACCCTCGACCCGTGGATATGTCCATCCATGTCCCAATCTGGACACTCAGAAATATGTTTTTAAATTCTTGCCAAGCAAAGGCAGGAGAAGGGAGCCATCTGGCATGGGAGGTGCCTGCCAGTTAACTCTATCAAGAAGCAGGTGGCTGAGCTACAGGAGGTTTCCAGGCTGAGAACTAGAGACAGCGTAGGTTTCATTGGTATGATGGACATTGAGACTTCAAAGTACGAGAAGGAAGCTTACCGATCTGGGAGAAGGAATTTCAGGAGAAACTGCTTCTTTTGCTTTGTTTCACTTTGTCTAGCATTCAATTCCGTTCCGCAAGCATTTATTTAATGCCTACCATATATGAGACACTGTACCTTTTGGGAAATAAATAAGAAGAATTATCTCTTTCCTAAAGAATTTTCTCTCTTGGAAGAGAAGGAAAAGTAATTCTTCAGGGAAGAGACAATTCTAATGGGCATGATGCTTCATAACTTCCTAAGTGCCTGTGAGACTATGACAGGCACTACGCAGAATCATTTTGAAGCTGTGTTCCTTCCCTTCCAGGAAGGAGCAATGTAAATACAAAACTCAAAGCTAAAACCCAGGTTTGTTTTAGAGAGATATTCACTATATCTTACACACATATGTGCTTTGTTAGGCCTGAACATGCACACTTTCTCTCTCTCTCTGTCTGTCTCTCTTTCTCTTTCTCTCTCTCACACACACACACACTTTGTCTCTCTCCTGTCTCTTCTACACACACATACCTCTTTTTCAAGTACAATTTATCTTAACCATTTAAAATTTTGTTGCTGTAGCCTTGTGAAAGGTTGGGATCGAGTAAAAGATGGATATGGAAAAGGTTACACTAATAAGCACAGAATACATATAGAAAAATTACATCTTTATGAATATAGAAAATTTATATTCGGAATGGACTTGACAATTATCCGGTCTCTTTGTTCAATGACTGAAGAAATCAAAGTTCAGGCAAATTAAATGATTTGCCCAGGGTCATACAACTCATAGAGATAAAATTGGAAAAGAAATCAATTCACTTACTCTTTAATCTAGAGATTATAAAAAATTGCAAAATGTTCCTTCTTGAATATGAGAATATAAATTACATTTTAGGGGAATATCAGGGTGAGCGCCATTTCCCACCTTCTTCTCTTGGGTGTTGTCTGGGAAACTCACTAAGACTCAATAAATTATTTTCTTACCTTGCATTTGTGCTCTTTAGTTATGCATATTCTTCTAGTAAATTAATCATTATTTTGAATATGTGACCTTTAGTCAATAGTCATTCAATAAAATATTAGCATTTTTTGTTTGTTTCACATTCTGCTCATAGATTAAGCTTTTTGATTATTTTCTATAATAGCTATTCATAGCTAAGATTTCTGGAAGCCCTTTGGCTGGGGTGGAATACTAGGATTATCTCAGGTTTATGTAAAAATACTTTGTGCTAGGTTACCCTTGCAGAATTTTCTTCCAAAATATAGCATCCTGCCTCAGTCCCAAATCACCTACTTCCTAGGTTATAGCCATAGATAAGTTACACTTACTATCCCTGCAAAGTGCACTTCAAAGGAAATTAGAAAGAACCAGAGGATTCTTAAGTATGTTTACCAGTAAAGTGATATAATCCCCTCTGTTTAAATCTTGACTTCTGTAATGTAGAACCTTCAAAAAAGTTTCTTTTTGGTAAATTAGGCTGCAAGAGATCTCTTTAAAGTGTTGAAAAGCAAAGATGTCACCTTGAGGACTAAGGTGCGCCTGATCCAAGCCATGGTATTTTCAATCACCTCATATGCATGCGAAAGCTAGACAATGAATAAGGAAGACAGAATAATAATTGACACCATTGAATTATGGTGTTGACGAAGAATATTGACTATACCATGGATTGCTAAAAGAACAAATCTGTCTTGGAAGAAGTACAACCAGAATGCTCCTTAGAAGCAAGGGTGATGAGACTGCGTCTCATATACTTTGGACATGTTATCAGGAGGGATTACTCTCTGGAAAGGACATTGTGCTTGGTAAAGTACAGGGTCAGAGAAAAAGAGGAAGACCCTCAACAAGATGGATTGACACAGTGGCTGCAACAGTGGGCTCCGGCGTAGCCACAGTTGTGAGGATGGCGCAGGACTGGGCAGTGCTTCGTTCTATTGTGCGTAGGGTTGCTATGAGTCAGAACTGACTCAAGGGCACCTAACAACAACTAACAAATTAGGTATAGTGAGCTGGGAGGCAATATTAGAGGGAGTATTTTTGGTATCAAGGAGAGAATGCTAATACTTGGTTTCGAGGTTATAAAATATACGTTTCTTTTTTATAATAGTAGAGTTTTAGCAGAAAAAATGACAGGGAAGTTAAAGAGAAGGAATCTGAATGTTTCAGGATAGACTTAATGAGATATGCTTTGTTTTATTTATAACTCATTCTTCCAGAGATACATTAGAAGGAACACTCTTTTCTGGTAATATGTTGGGTAACTAATAATATGAAGACACTGTTTTCCTGGTAGACTTTTTGTAGTCAGTAGGGTCCTGGTGAAAATAATGTAGTTTGTTTCTGCTGATAAAGACTTCATGTGTTCTTGCTTTGTACATTATATTGTTGCTTTGGATCAACAAACTAGAGGTTAGAATTCTCTTTACGTCAGTACTTTCATGCTAGAGTTAAATTTTCACAAACAATTCTTTAAAAGAACCTCTATTTAAAATAACCAAAACCAAACCTGTAGCCATTGAGTTGATTCCTACTCATAGCTATCCTATAGGACAGAGTAGAACTTCCTCTTAGGGTTTCTGCCACTTGGGCTCCTATTCCTTTATAACAGCTAACTTCTACTGAATGAATGCTTGTTACATTCAAGACACTGTGCTACATGCCTTACAGCATAATACCATTTATAACCTTCACAACAACCTAGGGGATAGATAGATAGGTAGACAGACAGATAGATAGATAGATAGATAAACCCGTTGCCATTGAGTTGATTCCAACTCATGACCACCTCATAGGACAGAGTAGAACTGCCCTATAGGATTTCCAAGGAACGGCTGGTGGATTTGAACTGCTGACTTTTTGGTTTGCTGATTTTGTAACCACTGCAACACCAGGGTAGATAGATAGACAGGTAGATAGGTAGGTAGGTAGGTATATAGAGAGAGATAGACAAAGACAGATAGAAAGATAGATATATGCTGTTGAGTCTACTCTAACTCATGGCAACCTTATGTACAACAGAATAAAATGCTGCCTGGTTCTGAGTCACCCTCACGATTGCTGGCATGTTTGAGTCCATTTTTGTGGCTATTGTGGCAGTCCATCTCACCGAGGGCCTCCCTTGCCCTTGCTGGCCCTCTGCTTTAAACAGGATGTCCTCCTCCGGGAAGCGAGTGATTTGTAAGGTTTCTACTGGCTAATTTTTGGAAGTAAATCAATCACCAGGCCTTTCTTCCATGGAGCCTCTAGGTAGACTTGAATCTGTAACCTTGTGGTTAGTAACAAGCACATAAATCGTTTACACCATCAGGGGCTCTGGTATACCTTTCACTTTTTTAGGCCTTCTTTATTTCTTTCAGCAATGTTTTGTAGTTTTCATTGTGTAGGTCTTAAGCATCTTTTGTCTGACTTTTATCTTAGTTTTTCATGTTTTCTGATGCTGTTACAAATGTTATTATTTTTAAAAATATTAACTTCTGACCATTTGTTGCTAGTGTACAGAAATGTGATTGACTTCTGTGTATTGATATTGTATCCTGCAAGTTTGCTTAACTCACTAATTCCAGTCTCTTTTAGATTCCGTAGGATTTGCTACACAGACCATCATATTGTATGTAAATAAAGACAATTCTACTTTTTCCTTTTCAATCTGGATACCATTTTTCCTTTTTCTTGCCTACTTGCACTTTTTAGAGCCTCCGGAATAATGCTGGATAAAAGTGGTGTGAGAATGGATACCCTTGCCTTATTTCTGATCTTAGGTTACATCAAGTGAGGAGTATTCCCTTCCTCAGAGATATCTTGCCCAGTTCCTCTCAGCCATGACTGATGGCCAGGCCTGAACCCAAAGAGGAATTTCTAAATAAAATTGTCCTTTTTTTCCAGCAAGATTAATCAAATTTTAGGTTTTTCAGAAGTAGGTCACCAGGCATTTCTTCTGAGATTCCTCTGGGTTGACTCAAACTATGAAATTTTCCATTAGCAGCTGAGCATATTATCTGTCCGTACCACCCTGGAACTCCCAAACAATATTAGTAAATATGTACTGCTGCTGAACCCAGTTGTTTATTGTTTGTTCGTTTTTTACTGAGAACATAAATACATTTTCCCATGAGGCATGGGTGTAACTTTAGTTCCGAATCCTTGTTTTTCACTCACTACTCTTTTCTCTCCAGGGCTGTGTACATATAAGCTACATGTATGGTGTGTAAAAATATTAAAAAGAAAATTATTTTTGCTGGTTTCCATATTAGTTATGAATGTGCCTTTGATTCTCCTATCAGGTAAGACAGAGATTCTTTAAAGTGTAGAAACTCCTAAGCACACTAGAGAGAAAGGAAATACTTTGTTTTCTTGGAAGGATTTTGGCTTTATTCTATTCAATGTAGACTCTTCTACCTCCAATGATTGGTTTTCTAAGGGACAGAGAAGGAACCCATTCTAACCTGGGGTGAATAGGGGTAAGGGGACATGAACTGAAAAGTCAGAAATGGGAGTGCCAGGGGCCAGATTACAGTCCTTCTGTCCATCTGGGTCCTGGCATCTGGTCTGATATGGTGGCTTTAGCGTAAGTGTAGGCAGAGGACCTATCAGAGACCTGTACCCTTAGCAAAATTTTACTTCCAGAATTTGCTTCCATAATGTATCTGAGAAATGACTACCCACAGATGCCAAAAACATTAGGTGAAAGGTTGATGGAGAAGATTTATAATGGTGATATCCAGCAGTATCTTTAGAGGCCCACAGGCAACTGAGTGATGGAGACACAGAATTGGGTTAGAGAGTATCCCTGTCTTGAAGCACCTTACAACCTGGGGACAAAGAAGTGGGGGGCACACATGTTATCAATATGTGCAGTAAATTATAACAGGTATAATAGGTGTTAGGAATAAAACCTAATAAAAAAGAGTGAAGGAACAAACAGGAAAGTGCCTCAATGTCCTAGAGAAGACAGGAAAGCTCAGAGCTCGTGTTGCTTGGACTGAGTGTGGAGGCATGTAGCCAGGTATTACTCCCAACTGCACGCTCTCATGACACAGTGTACTTTTCATTAGTAGTATTAACATATTTTAATCTAGTAATTATTTGTGAAATGATTTTCTGAGTATTGCTCTTCATGTATGAGAATGTGTGTGCCATATACACAGGGCCCACGGGGCTTTTATTCACCACTGTATACCAAGAGTTTTGTGGCCTTTTCCCCACTGGAGACTTTCAGCATTTAAAACTTTTTACTTTGTAAATTTTCAAACATACCCAAAAGTAAAGAATGTTATAAAAGGAATCCTCATGTATTTATCACCAGCTTCAACAATCACCATCATTTTGCTAATCTTATTTCATCTATCCCTTGTCACTTGATGTGAATCTCTAACTATCAGTTAGGGTATTTTTCACGTAATTATCTCAGTAAAACACCCAATGAGTTAATTCTCATCCCTTTCTATCATCTAATACCCAGTCCATATTTAAATTTCCCTAATGTCTCAAAAATGTCTTTTTAGAGTTAGATTTGTTGGAATCAGGACCAAAACAAGATTCACCCATTGCATTTGGCTGTTATGTTTCTTTAATATTTTTTCTTCTGTAATAGTCTCCTTATCCTTTTTTCATGCCATTGATTTGCTCTGGAGAACACCCCACATTCTTCTTTGGATGTCATTTAACTGGTTCCTCTATTCTCTATATTTCCTGTAAACAGTTTGGTAGATTGAGTTTGATTAGATGGAGGATCTGCATGTTTTTCTCAATAATATTTTATAGATAGAAGTGGATATTTCATGGTACATCATATCATGAAGCACATAACGTCTGATTGTCCCATCTTTAGTAAGAGTTCAGAAAGACTTCACTGGAGAGGTGGCATTTGAATTGGGTCTTGAAAGACCTTTGCCAAGTGGTCAAGAAGGGCAATGCATTCCATTCAGAGGGGGGAGCAAACACAGAGCCATAGAGCCATCTTACAAGGGCATGGCATGAAAATTAGGAAGTTTTGTTTTCTTTTTATTTCAGTTTGGAGTTAATAATGTACTTCAATTTGAAGATTGAATTTTAAACTCAATTTCATTCACCATTACTTTTAAGATAATTACTTTTGAGACTGGGACATTCTATACTTCTACCAAATATGGGTTTTGCTATTTAAGTCATTCCTACCAGTTAATTTTTCTTTTTTCTGCCATAACAGAAATGATTTATATTTTCAACTTGAGACATTTTGTGTCATGTTGTGTAAAGGCCCGATCTAGAAGGAGGCCTTCTGGTTTAATATCATTGACTGATCATTTAGTGGCGTATAAATAAAGCACTTAGCAATGGGATTTGCTAAGTTTTGCTCAAATCACAGGCTTTGGTTTATGAAATTATTTATTTATTTATTTATTAACTTTTATTGAGCTTCAAGTGCACGTTTACAAATCAAGTCAGTCTGTCACATATAAGTTAATATACATCTTACTCCTTACTCCCACTTGCTCTCCTCCTAATGAGTCAGCCCTTCCAGTCTCTCCTTTCATGAAGACTTTGGCAGCCTCCAACTCTCTCTATCCTCCCATCCCCCCTCCAGACAGGAGATGCCAACACAGTCTCAAGTGTCCACCTGATATATAATTAGCGCACTCTTCATCAGCATCTCTCTCCCACCCACTGTCCAGTCCCTTTCATGTCTGATGAATTGTCTTCGGGGATGGTTCCCGTCCTGTGCCAACAGAAGGTTTGGGGACCATGACCGCCGGGATTCCTCTAGTCACATCCAGACCATTAAGTATGGTCTTTTTATGAGAATTTGGGGTCTGCATCCCACTGATCTCCTGCTCCCTCAGGGGTTCTCTGTTGTGCTCCCTGTGAGGGCAGTCATCGATTGTGGCTGGGCACCAACTAGTTCTTCTGTTCTCAGGATAATGTAGGTCTCTGGTTCATGTGGCCTTCTCTGTCTCCTGGGCTTTTAGTTGTCGTGTGACCTTGGTGTTCTTCATTCTCCTTTGCTCCAGGTGGGTTGAGACCAATTGATGCATCTTAGATGGCCGCTTGTTAGCTTTTAAGACCCCAGATGCCACATTTCAAAGTGGGATGCAGAATGTTTTCATAATAGAATTATTTTGCCAATTGACTTAGAAGTCCCCTTAAACCATGGTTTCCAAACCCCCGCCCTTGCTCCGCTGACCTTTGAAGTATTCAGTTTATCCTGGAAACTTCTTTGCTTTTGGTCCGGTCCAGTCCAGTTGAGCTGACCTTCCATGTATTGAGTGTTGTCCTTCCCTTCACCTAAAGCAGTTCTTATCAGCTAATTAATCAGTAAAAAACCCTCTCCCTCCCCCCCTTGTAACCACAAAAGTATGTGTTCTTCTCAGTTTATACTGTTTCTCAAGATCTTATAATAGTGGTCTTATACAATATTTGTTCTTTTGCCTCTGACTGATTTCGCTCAGCATAATGCCTTCCAGGTTCCTCCATGTTATGAAATGTTTGACAGATTCGTCACTGTTCTTTACCGATGCGTAGTATTCCATTGTGTGAATATACCACAATTTATTTACCCATTCATCCGTAGATGGACACCTTGGTTGCTTCCAGCTTTTTGCTATTGTAAACAGAGCTGCAATAAACATGGGTGTGCATATATCTGTTTGTGTGAAGGCTCTTATTTCTCTAGGGTATATTCCGAGGAGTGGGATTTCTGGGTTGTATGGTAGTTCTATTTCTAACTGTTTAAGATAACGCCAGATAGATTTCCAAAGTGGTTGTACCATTTTACATTCCCACCAGCAGTGTATAAGAGTTCCAATCTCTCCGCAGCCTCTCCAACATTTATTATTTTGTGTTTTTTGGATTAATGCCAGCCTTGTTGGAGTGAGATGGAATCTCATCGTAGTTTTAATGAAATAATTGATTTTAGGGAACAAGAATATTTTGTTGAATGTAGAACACTGTAGAATTTATGAAGTAAATACTTGGATAGTGTTGGATATATTTTATTAAGTGTTTAAAATTAAAATTTGCATAAGAGGAAACAATATAAACTGATAACCCAGTGCCATCGAGTCGATTCCGATAAACTGATAGAAAATCGAATAAGCAAAGAAGCTATCACTCACTTCCTCCTGAGATGCTTAGTGTTTAGTTATGTAAATCAATTACACTTTGGAAGGCTGAGGACTGAGAGAAGGTGACAGGGCCAGAGAAGATAAGTATTTTCCTATGAGAAGGGTCTCTTCCCTGGAATACCTTCTCATCTTGTAAATAATGACTGAGATTTTACCATTAGCAGCTAACGACAACAACAACACGTCACTGTCTATGCTAGAATGGAGCTACATTCTAACTCCATTCAGGCAAGGCTTCATAATAAACTTTATTAGCATTAGCACCTTAGTGTGTATTAGTTTTGTTGGGGTAGTCTATGGTGCATCCTTAAGAAGACGAATAGAAGCTGGGTAGAAGGTGTCAGTAGAGCAATGAGACCACGATGGTCAAGATGATGTGCAAAGGAACTTCTAAGGGAGATGAGTCCCAGGAGTGGAAAACTGGCTGGAGAAGTACTATGAGGTCATTGCTTGGGTTGACATTTGCTATTCCTTTGACCAAAGCATGTTAGGATGGGTGTGGTCATAAGTGGTTGTATGTATTTTTATGGCTTTTATATTTTTTGCTATCTGATACTTGATAAAATTGACAAAATGTGACAGTTTAAAGGGTGAGCCCCATATAAGGTATTTGGTTGATAATTTGTCATATTATGATAATTATCTTTATGATAATTTGTCGTATTATCTAATTTGCCAGCTGAGGTAGTCTGCAGCTGAACATAATGTGTTAATAACACGTACTAATGTTTGACTAAGGAGCTTTGCTAGTGCAGCAGTTAAGCTTTCGGCTGCTAACTGAAAGGGTGGCAGTTCAAAACCACCAGCCACTCTGTGGGAAGAAGATATTGTAGTCTGCTTCCATAAAGATTACAGCCTAGGAAACCCTGTGGGACAGTTCTACTCTGTCCTGTAGGGTCGCTATGAGTCGGAATCAACTTGAAGGCCACAGGTTTGGTTTTCAGTTAATGCATGACTTACAGGGTACATTCCTTTGAAGATCAAAATATTGTATGATTCTTTCAGCAAAGTGGGGACTAACCAGGTAAGAACTGTCCACCGGGATGGGTCAAGGGTTCTGGGTAGACATGAAAGGGCTTGCTTATGAAAATGTTTTACCGAAATGGAGAGCTAGAGCCATAAACAGGAATGACAAGATCATATGTGAAATCAAAGATTTCATCTAGTTCAGGAGCCAGGTGCAAAGGAGGATTTGCGTCTGGATGCTACCATATATGTTGACTGGCATGTGCTCCTGGGACAGGCACACTTGCTTGAAGGGGGCATCATGTGGAATGTCCAGTGGTATGAGCGTGGCCTTTTTTGTGCTAGTATCCAGGAGAATCACATGCTGGTGTATTAAACAAGCAAACTTAATGCGAATGTCACCTAGAGAAAACAGAAACTCACAAGGTCATTTAAACAGTCAATTTCAAGTGTTGCTGTCCTTTAAAGAATGACCTACCCTGTGTTCTGTTCTGAATTGGTGTTTGGGGACATAAAAGATTCCAGACAAATAGCCATTGAATACATTTTGTGGTAGACAAATTTATCCCTACAGATTGGGATTCAAGCCAATGTTTTTCTTAATTATAAACATAAAATGTGACCAGAATACATTGTCAAGCTATTCCACAATCAAGTGGGTGCAATGAATTTGTGAACTGCACAAATAAGTAAGGTAAACGTGATTTTGAATATATATTTCTCTGATAGAGTGTTAAAAACAAGACACTCATAGAACAAATGGGGAAAGAAGAGTGGGGCCATGGGTGAGATATGAATGTACTAGTCTCTAATGGTACTATTTCAGATAATATAATAGTTCTAGAATTTTTTTTGGTTTTGGTGGTGATCAAAATATAAAAAAGGACAGTGAGACTTTTAACTTCTTTGCATAAGGACGCTTCTGTTAGGAATCTCATAAAACTCAAATGACAGAGACATTAGATAAAAGAAAAAGGCTCTCTCAAGCTCTTCATGGCTGTATTTGTTACTCCACTCCTCTGTAAGTGGTGGTCACTGACAAATAATATCCTCTGTGTGCTAACTTCCTTGTGTTTCAGTATCATGCTTGCTTGTGCTTCCCTCTTACTAAGTAGCTGCACAGTCATTTATTCATTCAATAAACTTGTATTGGGCAACTTCTATATGCCACATACTGTGCAATGGGCTGGGGATAAAAATATAAAGAAGACACAGACCTTGTTCTCCAAGAGCTAACAGTCTAGGAAGCTAGTCTATAGCAAAGTACTTAGAAGGGTTATTGCGTGATGTTGCCTATTTCAGGTAAAAATAGAAAATACGCTATTCCCTCTCTCTGTTTTTCTCCCCTGTCTCCCTATGGTGCCAAACTTCCAGTCAGTAATAGTTATATGTTTCCAAGCTTCTATCACAGACTGTTTCTGTTTTTCATTCTTACCAAGGCAGCCATTCTACTCAGTTCTCCCCTGATCATTATCTCCTAAAGATAAAATTGTTTTCTTTACTGAACAAGTATACTACTGATTTCAAAGTTGCTTGTTTTCTTCCTACCGTTTCAAACACACATTTGATATAACAAATGTTATTTTTTAAAAAAAAGTATGATTTTCTAAATGCTTTCTTTATGATCCATATTCATCAATCACAGAAATCAGAGGTATATGGTTTTCTGAAAAAGACTGAGAACTCGTATTCTTTTACTTGACTCAGGCAAAGAGATCACCATTCCCTGTAAATGATCACTTACAGAACAGTTTTATAAGTTGTTAATATAGTTGCCCCGTATAAAAGAAAGTTGGGTTGACAGAATGGAAACTCGCATTCCCAGGGATTCAGTGACTTTCTCAAAGACCAGCATGTCAGAACTGAAAAGGAGAACACGCACCGTAATCCACCCAGCTTTCCACAGAGGATAACAAGATGGATGTGTAGCTACTTCCCTAAAGCAACAGACATCTGTTCACTCGGTCTTAGGTCTATAATTTGTTATTGGTAAGACATTACCACCTCTGTGTTGAGATTTCAGTTGATACTCTCTGAGTGGTGTGTTTCCTTTTGTTATGTTGGAACCTGCTTAATGAAAGCATCCTGCTATATCTATAGCTTCACTTATAGCATTCTGCTATATCTTAGGAAAAATAACTTTTAAAAATCCATTTTCTAAGAGAGAATTTATTTTAAAAAGCAGGCAAGCCTAGTATTTTCCCTTTTGTGGAGTCTGCATGGGTTGTGAATTCTTCATTTTCTCTGCTTGGTTGTAATGACCTATGACAAACTTCTGTTGCTTGAACACCTTGTCTTCAAGTGCAGACTGAGTATCTACAATACTCCCATCGCTTGTGACCTAGTGAGTCTTTCTGGATCCTTTGAACGTTTTGTTAATGAGAAGATATCTTATTTCCAGTATATTACTATCATTTTGTTTAACTAAAACATATCTGAATGTTTTAATTGGCTTGATTGAAACAAAAATTCCTAAATTCTGATAAGTCAGGTATTTGTAATTTGATATCTTTTTACTGCTTTTCAGTCAGTAATGGATTAAATTTCTTACTTAGATGGTGTGACCTTTCCTCTACTCAGTAATCTGGAGGCGATGGAACAATATTTCAACAACCATCACTTCCTTTTATATTTTACCCTCTAAAAAAAATGTGTATTTTTGGTGTCCATTTTAGATAGAGAAGGAATTGGTAAAATATTAAGCCTTCTGTTCTTATAAATATACTCTGCAACTTGGAGAGCAATCATCACTACCCTCCCTTTTAAAAGTTTGACTTGCGGAGAGATAATTTAAAAAATATATTTTAATCTAACAATGTGCCATCAAAACTTTTGAAGTGTGGAAATATTTCAAGTTTAAAGAATATATTTGAAATTAGACATTTTAAAAAGATACTTGAAGTAAAATACAAGCAAAAGACTTTCAAGTACACTCATACAAAAATTTTAGTGGAAGGTATCTGAGAAATATTTTTAAAAAACATTAGAGCAATATTTTTTATTATAAGCATAAATTGGGAATATTTGTCTATTGAAATGTAATCCTTAAATAATACTATACTCCTTTTTGTGGTAAATGCAGGGGAGACAGCACACAGAATGTGTTTTTAATTTTTGAAGTAGACTCTCTTTCAGGAATGACTTAAAGCATTCTGTTTTAGTCAGGGTTCCCTAGAACAGAGAGGCTGAGGGAAAAGTTTCCATGGTAATGCCTTACAGGGAAGTATAACCTCAGGGTAGCAGTAGTAAGGGGAAAAAGAAGGTGAGGCAGGAAAGGAGAAACTGTAAATGCAATAGAGTTTGGTGGCTCATTATTAAACTGGCATGCCTTGGCCAGGTGCTTGAATATGTGGACCAGATAAGCTGTCCAGAACCACTGTACCCTGGGATATGCTATCAGAGGGACGAAAGCAGAGGAATTTTATTATTTCCCTGTCATCGACTCCTGTGTTTCTGGGTTTTGCCATCTGACCCCTTTGGACAGCTTCTAGGGAAGCCAGATTCCACATCTGATGCACTTCATCTAAGTATGAAAGAGTGGGAGAAGCCAAAATCTTGGAGCCTAGAGCTGTGGCAGCTCCTGCCTCAGTGGGTGTAGCAGAGGCTGGCCACATCCCAGGGGACAGGCAGATACAGCTGGTAGTACTTCAAAGTGAGGCAACAGCAAGGATCTCTGAGCAGCTAAGGGGCAAGAAGAAAGGTAAGGCTGTACAAATCTGGGGAGACACATAAATTTGGTCCAGTATAGTTCTGCCCTTACACCATTCTGATCTGCCCACACCCTCTTGTGATACTATAATGTGAGACCTCCATTTTTTTTGTGAGAATATGGTACCCTCATTTTATCCCCAAGAGGGTTGATGTAAATCTAGCCAATCACAGATTCTCCTTAAAGATACTATAAAAAACCAAAACCAAACCTCTTGTCGTGAAGTAGATTCTGACTCATAGGAACACTATAGGACTGAGCAGAATCACCCCGCAGAGTTTCCAAGGAGTGCCTGGTGGATTCAAACTGCTGAACTTTTGGTTAGTGGCTATAGTGCTTAACCACTGCACCACCAGGATTTCCAAAGGTGGTATAGTCAACCACAATCTCTGAAAAAGACTTAAAGAAGCTTATTAAGTTAAATTACAATCACATCTGCTCTTGTCCACTACTGTAATTGATATTCATTATGTTTCTCAAGGGTTTCTTACCTTGAGGAGTGAGTTAGACCTTCTTACCTTGAGGAAGTATAACCTCAGGGTTCCCCTTACTACTGCTACCCTGAGGTTATACTTCCTGAGTTAGACCTTCTTACCTTGAGGAGTGAGTTAGGCAGAGGCAGATTAACCAGTAAGCACAGTACTCACGGGTTTATAGTAAGCAAGGTATGCACCAGTTTAATTGTGTTTACTTATAATCTGTAGAGCACAATTTCACTGTTGTTACAAGATGGTTGCCAGCAGCTCCCAGGCCCCATGCTTTCTGATCCATGTCCAGAGACAAAGTTCTGTTCCTCCAAGAGTCTTGAAATTTGTTCTAATGAAATTTGTTTTGGCTTAGGTCCCATGTCCACTTCTGAACTGGTGCCTGGTGGCAGAGAGGAAGTAGCTGATAGCCCTGGAGCTTGGGTTGGAGCCAGCCTTCTCAGAGGTACCTGGGCTTGGTGGAGGCGAAGGCAATACTCAAATGAAAGTTTGGTACTGTTGAGAAGAGGTGAGAAAAAAATGGACACTTGATAGACCCCCCCGCCGCCGCCACCGCCTGCCCCCTGCATGCTTGTCTGCCACAAACACAGGGCACATTATTTCAATATTCAGAACATTAAAGTTCTCATAGCCTCTTAATGATTTTTTTTTTTTTTAGTGTTACTTAAACACTATTTTGGGTCTGTCAATGAAACTAATACATTTTACATTTTGAAAATTGGCTCATAAGAGTTGAAAATAATTTGCAAGTGGCATGAAAAGGAAAGAAAGAAAACCTGTAATGTTCAACTTTTAAATTAAAGGAAGATTATTTTCTCTTAGATGTTTTCATGGCAATTATTGTTCGTCAAAGCCTCCTGAATTGGCGTCCTCTTTGTGATTTTATAAATTGAATTTCTGGAATGTTAATACTGCAACGTCTACTGCTACTAGCTAATATTTTTTGAATACTTACTGTGTGCTAGAAGCTGTTCAAAGTACTTTATATGCACTAACTAATCTCCGAACTACCCTACTAGGTATGTATTATCCAAAACCCGAAAACCACACCCACTTCCGTCAAGTCGATTCAGAATCAGAGCCACCTGTGTTGGATGGAGGGAAACTGCCCTATAGGGTTTCTGAGGCTGTAATCTTCACAGGAGTGGACTGCCACATCTTTTCTTCTGTGGAGTGGCTGGTGGATTCAAACCACTGATCTTTAGGTTAGCAGTTGAGCTCTTTAACCACTATACCACCAGGGCTCCGTATGTATTATCAGTGTCTGCAATTTTTTCAGTGAGGAAACTGGAACTTAGAGTAGGATAATTGTTCAAGAACACAGGGTAGTGAGGCTGGGAATCAAACCCAGAACTTCCCCACAGGGTTTCCAAGGCCGTAGTCTTTAGGGAAGCAGACTATTACAGCCTTCTCTCTTGGAGCAGCTGGTGGATTCAGACCATAGTTCATCAGTCAAATGCTTAGCCACTGCACCACCGGGGCTCCTGGATTCCAAGCATACATTCTTACCCATTGCACATTCTGCCTCCCAATACCTGGGGACAGAATTATATCCCAACAAAAACAGTTTTTCAGGAGGTGGGGGTGGAGGTCATATACTCCAGTTTATACTTCATTAATTTTCCTAAACGGGAACTAAGTGAAGGAAACACAGAAAATAGAGGTACATAATTATAGGAATACTGAAATAATCTGCAGTTATTTAGAAGAAATAGTGTTAGAAATAATGTCTAAAATTTAACTTTTATCTGTAAATAGCTGCAAAGTTGTCACTTTTGTGGGTTTTTTGTAAAAATTAGACAAGCCAATTTTTCATTATTTTATGACTGCCTTTAAAAAGAATTTATGGATGTGAAGTCAGTCTTGTTAAAACAAACACGAACACTGTAAACTTTTTTAAGTACCGTATACTTCAAAGCATTAGGTTCAAATCCCAATTGATATGGCATTTTTTATTAAAAAAGTCTCAATGTTTTGTTTTCATGGTCAAGTGGATGACTAAACTTTCAAGATTATTTTCATCCTAGATTTTTTTCTATAAATGTTGTTTAAAAATTTAAAGAATGTTTGCAGAAGAATAGATTCTGATCGCTTAGTGCCTGTATGTATTTGTTAAACATAATTTTGAATAACAGATGGTTACATTTAGACAACATAGGGTTCAGTTCATTCCTTTATCATTACTCATAGCTTAAACTTTAGAAAACCTGATTTTAGGAGAGGAAGTAAGATAATCAGTTTATATTAAGTTTTATTTCACATTTTCCCCTCCATGTGGGTAGGGGTAACAGTGTCTTTACACTGTTGAGATGCATTTTACATGTATTCAAGGCATATGAAATGTCTTGTATCAGATTGCTGGCCTGCCCTCAAACTACTCCATACTTCCCTAGCTGAACTGACTTCAGAAGAGCTCTCTAAGATCACTTTTTTAAAAACAGAAATCAGGCAATGTTTTAAAATATCTGAAATTTCTTTTGGTTTTGTTAATCAAAAACACTTACTTCAAAACCAGTGTACAAAGAACTTTTCTTGTGTGTGTAGTATGTTGAAGAGGAGAAAGTGAATAAAGTTACTTTCACTTAATGCTATTGAATGTACAGAATATGTAATGGGATCTGCTATTAAGCACCCTTTCAGGTGAATAGAAAAGTATATTTCATCTTTTTATGACATCTGTAAAATCTTACCTCTTCTGTAAATCCTTTCTCCAATTAAGAAGTACATAGAGATGACATTCACTCTTGACTCAATGGCTCTAATATACCAAAAATATTAAGAATAATAAATAAAACAAAACTAAAATAAAAACACTGAAACCCATGTTATTTCAAGTATGTTTTTCTGCAGTTTTTGTTTTTGTATTTGTGGGGCATTGTCTTGAACTTATTGTATAATTATCAGTTTGTGTCTCTGTGTGTGTATATGTTTAGTTTTGTATCTCTTAAGGTTATAAACTCCTATAATGAGGGATCAAATTGTTTTTTATTTCTTACATAATGTTATTCATCTACCATAAATACTGCTTTAAAATGCTGATAAATTTGAGACATCATACTTACTTTAAATAATTAAGACTTTAAAACTGTGTTCAAGTAATTATTTTTTTTAAATAATTTTTATTGTGCTTTAAGTGAAAGTTTACAAATCAAGTCAGTCTCACACATATAAACTTATACACACCTTACTACATACTCCCATTTACTCTCCCCTTAACATTTTTTTTTTTAATCAGTCAGCCCACTCCCTCCTTCCAGTCTCTCCTTTCATGACCGTTTTGCCAGTTTCTAACCCCGTCTACCCTCCCATCTGCCCTCTAGACAGGAGATGCCAACACAGTCTCAAGTGTCCACCTGATACAAGTAGCTCACTCCTCATCAGCATCTCTCTCCAACCCAATGTCCAGTCCAATCCACGTCTGATGAGTTGTCTTCGGGAATGGTTCCTGTCCTGGGCCAAAAGAAGGTTTGGGGACCATGACCGCTGGGATTCTTCTAGTCTCAGTCAGACCATTAAGTCTAGTCTTTTTATGAGAATTTGGGGTCTGCATCCCACTGTTCTTCTGCTCCCTCAGGGGTTCTCTGTTGTGCTCCCTGTCAGGGCAGTCATCGGTTGTGGCCGGGCACCATCTAGTTCTTCTGGTCTCAGGATGATATAAGTCTCTGGTTCATGTGGCCCTTTCTGTCTCTTGAGCTCATATTTATCTTGTGACCTTGGTGTTCTTCATTCTCCTTTGATCTAGGTGGGTTGAGACCAATTGATGCATCTTAGATGGCTTCTTGTTAGCATTTAAGACCCCAGACTCCACACTTCAAAGTGGGATGCACAATGTTTTCTTAATAGAATTTATTTTGCCAATTGACTTAGATGTCCCCTTAAGCCATAGTCCCCAAACCCCTGCCCTTGCTCCACTGACCTTCGAAGCATTCAGTTTATTCAGGAAACTTCTTTGCTTTTGGTCCAGTCCAGTTGAGCTGACCTTCCGTGTATTGAGTATTGTCCTTCCCTTCACCTAAAGTAGTTCTTATCTACTAACTAATCAGTAAATAACCCTCTCCCACCCTCCCTCCCTCCCCCCCTCCCCCTCTCATAACCACAAAAGAATGTGTTCTTCTCAGTTTAAACTATTTCTCAAGATCTTATAATAGTGATCTTATACAATATTTGTCCTTTCGCATCTGACTAATTTCACTCAGCATAATGCCTTTTAGGTTCCTCTATGTTATGAAATGTTTCACAGATTCCTCCCTGTTTTCTTTACTGATGCATAGTATTCCATTGTGTGAATATACCATAATTTATTTATCCGTTCATCTGTTGATGGACACCGTGGTTGCCTCCAGCTTTTTGCTATTGTAAACAGTGCTGCAGTAAACATGGGTGTGCATATATCTGTTCGTGTAAAGGCTCTTATTTCTCTAGGATATATTCCAAGGAGTGGGATTTCTGGGTTGTATGGTAGTTCTATTTCTAACATTTTAAGGAAGTGCCAGATAGATTTCAAAAGTAGTTGTACCATTTTACATTCCCACCAGCAGTGTATAAGAGTTCCGATCTCTCCACAGCTTCTCCAGTGTTTTTTGGATTAATGCCAGCCTTGTTGGAGTGAGATGGAATCTCACCGTAGTTTTAATTTGCATTTCTCTAATGGCTAATGATCGAGAGCATTTTCTCATGTATCTGTTAGCTGCCCGAATATCTTCTTTAGTGAAGTGTGTGTTCATATCCTTTGCCCACTTCTTGATTGGGTTGTTTGTCTTTTTGTGGTTGAGTTTTGACAGAATCATATAGATTTTAGAGATCAGGCGCTGGTCTGAGATGTCATAGCTGAAAATTCTTTCCCAGTCTGTAGGTGGTCTTTTTACTCTTTTGGTGAAGTCTTTAGATGAGCATAGGTGTTTGATTTTTAGGAGCTCCCAGTTATCTGGTTTCTCTTCATCATTTTTGGTAATGTTTTGTATTCTGTTTATGACTTGTATTAGGGCTCCTAAGGTTGTCCCTATTTTTTCTTCCATGATCTTTTTCGTTTTAGTCTTTATGTTTAGGTCTTCGATTCACTTGGAGTTAGTTTTTGTCCATGGTGTGAGGTATGGGTCCTTTTTCATTTTTTTGCAAATGGATATCCAGTTATGCCAGCACCATTTGTTAAAAAGACTATCTTTTCCCCAATTAACTGACACTGGGCCTTTGTCAAATATCAGCTGCTCGTATGTGGATGGATTTATATCTGGGTTCTCAATTCTGTACCACTGGTCTATGTGCCTGTTGTCGTACCAATACCAGGCTGTTTTGACTACTGTAGCTGTATAATAGGTTCTAAAATCAGGTAGAGTGAGTCCTCCCACTTTCTTCTTCTTTTTCAGTAATGCTTTGCTTATCCGAGGCTTCTTTCCCTTCCATATGAAGTTGGTGATTTGTTTCTCTATCACCTTAAAAAATGACATTGGAATTTGGATCGGAAGTGCATTGTATGTATAGATGGCTTTTGGTAGAATAGACATTTTTACTATGTTAAGTCTTCCTAACCATGAGCAAGGTATGTTTTTCCACTTATGTAGGTCCTTTTGAATTTCTTGTAGTAGAGCTTTGTAGTTTTCTTTGTATAGGTCTTTTACATCTTTGGTAAGATTTATTCCTAAGTATTTTATCTTCTTGGGGGCTACTGTGAATGGTATTGATTTGGTGATTTCCTCTTCGATGTTCTTTTTGTTGATGTAGAGGAATCCAAGTGATTTTTGTATGTTTATCTTGTAACCTGAAACTCTGCCGAACTCTTCCATTTAGTTTCAGTAGTTTTCTGGAGGATTCCTTAGGGTTTTCTGTGTATAAGATCATGTCATCTGCAAATAGAGATGATTTTACTTCTTATTTGCCAATCTGGATGCCCTTTATTTCTTTGTCTAGCCTATTGCACTGGCTAGAACCTCTAGCACAATGTTGAATAAGAGCGGTGGTAAAGGGCATCCTTCTCTGGTTCCCGTTCTCAAGGGAAATGCTTTCAAGCTCTCTGCACTTAGAATGATGTTGGCTGTTGGCTTTGTATAAAAAAAAAAGCCCTTTATTATGTTGAGGAATTTTCCTTCAATTCCTATTTTGCTGAGAGTTTTTATCATGAATGTGTGTTAGACTTTGTCAAATGCCTTTTCTGCATCAATTGATAAGATCATGTGGTTTTTGTCATTTGTTTTATTTATATGGTGGATTACATTAATGGTTTTTCTGATATTAAACCATCTTGCATGCCTCGTATAAATCCCACTTGGTCGTGGTGGATCTTTTTTTTTTTTTGATATGTTGTTGAATTCTATTGGCTAGAATTTTGTTGAGGATTTTTGCATCTATGTTCATGAGGGATATAGGTCTGTAATTTTCTTTTTTTGTGGTATCTTTACCTGGTTTTGGTATCAGGGATATGGTGGCTTCATAGAATGAGTTAGGTAGTATTCCATCATTTTCTATGCTTTGAAATACCTTTAGTAGTAGTGGTATTAGCTCTTCTCTGAAAGTTTGGTAGAACTCTGCAGTGAAGCCATCCGGGCCGGGCTTTTTTTTTGTTGATTACTTTTTCAATCTCTTTTTTTGTTATGGGTCTATTTAGTTGTTCTACTTCTGATTGTGTTAGTGTAGGTAGGTAGTGTTTTTCTAGGAATTCATCCATTTCTTCTAGGTTTGCAAATTTGTTAGAGTACAATTTTTTGTAATAATCTGATATGATTCTTTTAATTTCAGTTGGGTCTGTTGTGATATGGCCTATCTCATTTCTTATTCAGGTTATTTTTTTCCTCTCCTGTATTCCTTTAGTCAGTCTGGCCAATAGTTTATCAATTTTGTTGATTTTTTCCAAGAACCAGCTCTTGGCTTTGTTAATTCTTTCAATTGTTTTTCTGCTCTCTAACTCATTTAGTTCAGCTCTGATTTTTCTTATTTGTTTTCTTCTGGTGGCTGATGGATTCTTTTGTTGCTTGCTTTCTATTTGTTCAAGTTGTAGGGACAATTCTCTGATTTTGGCTCTTTCTTTTTTATGTACGTGTGTATTTATCGATATAAATTGACCTCTGAGCACTGCTTTTGCTGTGTTTCACAGGTTTTGATAGGAAGTGTTTTCATTCTAGTTGCATTCCATGAATTTCTTTATTCCCTCCTTAATGTCTTCTATAACCCAGTCTTTTTTGAGCAGGGTATTGTTCAGTTTCCAAGTATTTGATTTCTTTTCCTTGATTTTTCTGTTATTGATTGGCACTTTTATGGCCTTGTGGTCTGAGAAGATGCTTTGTAATATTTTGATGTTTTGGATACTGCAAAGGTTTGTTTTATGACCTAATATGTGATCTATTCTAGAGAATGTTCCATGTGCACTAGAAAAGAAAGTATACTTTGCAGCTGTTGGGTAGAGTGTTCTGTATAAGTCTATGAGGCCAAGTTGGTTGATTATAGCAATTAAGTCTTTCATGTCTCTATTAAGCTTCTTACTGGAAGTCCTATCCTTCTCCGAAAGTGGTGTGTTGAAGTCTCCTACTATAATTGTGGAAGTGTCTATCTCACTTTTCAGATCTGTTAAAGTTTGTTTTATGTATCTTGCAGCCCTGTCATTGGGTGCATAAATATTTAATATGGTTTTATCTTCCTGGTAAATTGTCCTTTTAATCATTTTGTAATGTCCTTCTTTATCCTTTGTGGTGGATTTAACTTTAAAGCCTATTTTCTCAGAAATTAATATTGCCACTCCTGCTCTTTTTTGATTGTTGTTTGCTTGATATATTTTTTTTTCCATCCTTTGAGTTTTAGTTTGTTTGTGTCTCTAAGTCTAAGGTGTATCTCTTTTAGGCAGCATATAGACAGATTGTGTTCTTTTATCCAGTCTGAGACTCTCTTTGTTGGTGCATTTAGCTCATTCACATTCAGCGTAATTATAGATAAGTATGTGTTTAGTGCTGTCATTTGAGGCCTTTTTGTGTGTGTTGTTGACAATTTCATTTTTCAACTTACTTTTTTGTGTTGAGAAGCTTTTCTTTTTAAATTGTGTGTTCCTCATTTTCATAGTCGTTGAATTTATGTTTGTTGAGAATTGTTAGACCTCTTTGTAGTTGGTTACCTTAATATTTACCCCTATTTTTCTAAGTAAGAACCTAACTGGTATTGTCCTATATCGCCTTGTTTTCCTCTCCATATGGAAGATCTATGTCTCCTGTATTTAGTCCCTCTTTTTGGTTATTGTCATCTTTTACATAGTAACTTCAATGATTCCCTGTTTTGAGCATTTTTTTCTTTTTAAAATTAATCTTAATTTGTTTTTGTGATTTCCCTATTTGAGTTGATATCAGGATGTTCTGCTCTGTGACCTTGTGTTGTGTTGGTATCTGATATGATTGGTTTTCTGACCCAACAATTTCCTTTAGTAATTCTTGTAGCTTTGGTTTGGTTTTTGCAAATTCTCTAAGCTTGTGTTTATCTGTAAATGTTTTAATTTTGCCTTCATATTTGAGAGAGAGTTTTGCTGGATATATGATCCTTGGCTGGCAGTTTTTCTCCTTCAGTGCTCTCTATATGTCATCCCATTGCCTTCTCGACTGCATGGTTTCTGCTGAGTAGTCTGAACTTATTCTTATTGGTTCTGCTTTGTAGGTGATTTTCTTATCCCTGGCTGCTTTTAAAATTTTCTCTTTATCTTTGGTTTTGGCAAGTTTGATGATAATATGCCTCGGTGATTTTCTTTTTGGATCAACCTTATATGGGGTTCAATGAGCATCTTGGATAGATATCCTTTCATCTTTCATGATACCAGGGAAGGTTTCTGCCAACAGATCTTCAACTATTCTCTCCGTATTATCTGTTATCCCTCCCTGTTCTGGAACTCCAATCACACGCAAGTTATTCTTCTTGATAGAGTCTCACATGATTCTTAGGGTGTCTTCATTTTTTTGAATTCTTCTATCTAATTTTTCTTCAACTAAAAAAAAAAATTAAATAAATAACTAGTTTTTTTTTGTGTTGGTGTCAAGTGCCTTATCCTCCATCTCCCCCACTCTGCATTCCAATTGCTCGATTCTGCTCCTCTGACCTCCTTTTGAGTTATGTAATTCTGTAATTTTACTGTTAATCTTTTGGATTTCTGAATGTTGTCTCTCTATGGATTCTTGCAGCTTATTAATTTTTCCACTATGTTCTTGAATAATCTTTTTGATTTCTTCAACTGCTTTATCAGTGTGTTCCTTGGCTTTTTCTGTAGATTGCCTTATTTCATTTCTGAGGTCATCCCTGATATCTTGAAGCATTCTGTATATTAGTTTTTTTATATTCTGCATCTGGCAATTCCAGGATTGTATCTTCATTTGGGAAAGATTTTGATTCTTTAATTTGGGGAGTTGTAGAAGCAATCATGGTCTGCTTCTTTATGTGGTTTGATATCGACTGCTGTCTCCGAGCCATCTGTAAGAGATTGTAATGATTTATTTTATATTTGCTCACTGAGTCTTATCTTGTTTTGTTTTCTTTCAGTATACCCAGATGGGCTACTAGATTGCACTGTCTTGATTGTTGTAGCCTTTGAATCACTTATGTCATATTACCAGCTGGTTTGGGCTGTTACCAGGTATATAAGCCTAAGAGTCCATTCACTCTTCTTGAATAGAATCAGCTTATGTGTTCTGATTTTGGGTCACCAAGTGTGTGGTGTAGACTGTCACCTATTAACTTAAAGGAGTAGTGGTGGTAGTTGTGTGTGCCAGATTCTAGTAGAGCAGGGGGTCACACTCCGGGGGGGGCAGGATGCTGACAGACTTCCGCCACGTGCCAGTAAGGTAGGTGTGTCTCTATTCCTAAAGCACTTTGGTCGGTGTGCTCTGCAGGTGTACCTCAGGCACCCAGTGCATGTACCTGTAAAGATTGGTAGGTGTCAGTATCCTCAGACCCCTTTGGCAGGTGGCTTGGTGGTTTGGGTGGAGCTTCAGCCCTCAGTTCCGCGTTGTGGATCAATGAGGGCTGTGTTTAATAGGTAGAGATATCAAATCTGTAAAACTTTTCTTTCCAGTGATCCACTAAACAATTACAGTCAGATCTCTATCAGAATTGCCCTTTGCATTATAATAGCCACTTTGTTCCCTATAGGACTGAAAGCCAAAGACTGTGGATCTCATATGCTTGGCTGGAGCTGGTTCTGTATTTTTATAACAGTTTAGGGAAGTCAGTGAAGGATTTTTGATCCCTGGGTTTTTAGTAGCTGCTTCTCTCAGGCGAGAAGAATGGGTTAGGAAAAAAAAAAAAAACAACTGCAAATCATTTCACTCCCTGGCCCAGGAAATTCCAATGTTAATGAAGCTGCCTGGGGCAGGGAGGGGAGGGATCAGAGAGATAGGAGAGAGTAGCACCCAGCAATATAGACAAAGTTACTTATCTTTCTTGGTGATGACTGTTTTATCTGAGATTCCCAAGGGGTGTATAAGCTGTGTACACTGGCTGGGTTTAGACTGCTCCCGAGGGTTAGGCCCGCTTCCCTTGCTTGTGCTGTCTCAGGAGCTGTGGTCAGCTCCTCCACTCCCAGTCCAAAGCCCAGCACCAAGGTTCCCCAGCTGGCACACCACACTCCAGGCTCCAAAACCAGTTGCTGCCTCCCTGTGACTTCTCCTACTGTCAGCTGCCTCATTGCGCTGCCTGCGTGCGCTGGCTCGGCTTCCCCTGAGGTCACTTCAGGGGGCTAGGGCTGTGTCCCGTGCTTGCGCCGTCTCAGGAAGCTGTGCTCAGCTCCCCTGCGCGCAGTCCAAAGCCCAGCGCCAAGGTTTTCTGACTGGGACACTGGCTTCAGGCTCCGAAAACAGTCACTGCTTCCCTGTGGTTTCTTGTTCTCTCGTTAGCCGCGTAAGTGTGCAGTCTGCTTGGGCTGGCTGAGTCTCTCCCGAGGTTACCCCAGGGGGCTAGGGGTTAGGGCTGTGTCCCATGCCTGCCCCTCCTCAGCAAGCCACAGTCAGCCCCGACACTTGGCACCAGGGAACCTTGAAGGCTCAAGTCTGTGGAGCGGGGTGCTGGTTCCAGAAGCGGTTGCTGCTTCAGGGCATGGCTTTACGCTCCCCTGTCACTCAGGTCAACTCTTTAGATCTATGTTTGATGGTCAGCGTTTGTAGATTGTCACATATGTGATCGATTTCACTTGTTTTTCCGAGTCTTTGTTGCAACAGGGATCCGCGGTAGTTCTACCTAGTAAGCCATCTTGGCCCTGACCCTCAAGTAATTCTTATCAATTCGAAAAATTGTGGAGGCTTTTGTTTCAAGATGATGTACTGAACACCAGTTTCCATCTCTCCTCCTCTCCAAAATCCTGTTGAAATTACATAACATAGACATTATTAAAGCTTGAAGTGATAACTGTGCTGCAGGAAAGAGTGCCATCCATAGATCAAGCATTTTAAGACTTTATGGAAGATATGAAGCAGACAGGATTAACTTGATGGAGGAACATTAGGGAAAACCAACAATGAAAATAAAAGCTATAAATAGTTTTCTTGAAGTGAACCCAGTGAAGTTCCATGCTAGGATCAATAAATACAAAGAGTAAAACTAGGCCACTGATAACTAGGATAGTTAGGGATTACTTTTTCGACAGCTGAATCCTTCCTATTCATTTATTCCTTCCTTCACGCATTCATTGTGTTTAACAAAAATCTTTTGATTGCTTTTCCTGTGCTAGACATCATGAGTTAGATTTTGATCATGTTGAGTTTAGGTTTCTTTAAGACATCTAGTAGCACTCTCCTGATATTCTTCCTTAAATTGGCTCTTCCCAGTCTTTCACATTTCATTAATTGATTTCATCGTTCTTCCAGATCTTCAGACAATAACCTAGAAGTTAGCGTTGATTCTCCTCCTCTTTTCACAGCATGTCTACTGCCTCATCAAATTCATCAGTTCAGTTTTTAAAATATAACTAAGTCAGGCTGTCTATCAAATCTACCTCTGGCACCTTGGATCAGACCACTACATTAGCCTTTTAATTGGTTTCCCTGTTTTGCCATCTGTTCTCTAGACGATAGAATGTTTTTTGAAAATGCATATCAGATCCTCTTACTTTACCATACAAAGCCCTCACTTTTGACCCATCATACTTACCACAGTATACAAACTCATACAGGATCTTCCCCTGCCTTCCTCTCAAACTCATTTCCTTCCCTGCTGCCTTTACTTACTTCACTCCTGTACCCTGGTGGTCTTGTGGTCTTGATCATGGTAAGTTCATTTCTCCTCAGGGTCTTCATACTTAATGATTACTTGAAATATTTTTATCATAGACCTTTGCATAGTTTCCTCCAGTATTTGGAATGAGCTCTTATTTGAATTATGCATGTGTACATTGTATTATGCAGCTAACTAATTAAATACAAAACAACAGGGACCATTTCATGCTACTTACGTACTAATAAATTCATGTATATTTATGTGTTTGTGTATGAGTGCACACAGGTATACTGGTATAAAACCAGGATCAACTTTTGGAAAGCTACACCCACATTTTAGGATTGGGTGGAGACAAGGAGAAAGACTTTCTGTATTATTTAATACACTCTATACCTCTTTTTTTTTTCCATACCTCTAGACTTAATATTTTGTGATAAAGCTGTAATACTTTTACAATGTAAAGAAAGCAAAATTTGTAGTGCCAATCAAGATTTATTTAGAGAACCAAACGAAACATACTTTTAAAATGAAGAACAATAGAAATCATAGACTATTCTCAGCGCTGAGATGTACAAGGACAGGAAGGGACCTTCCTGGGAGTGAAGGGGGTTCAAGAGAGTTCACTTCTAGGGGAAACAAAACAAAACAGTTTTCCCTGGCTGATGTGTGAGAGAAATTGTTCAGACCTTGAATGTGGGCCTGAATCTCTGATACAGACAGAAGGATTGGAACTCAAGGCAGGGGTTTTTAATTCCAGGTTTAAGAACTCTCTGAAATTGCATGCAATATTTTTGTGCATTTACATATGGGAATTTGAAGCAGGGTTTTAATGAAATATTAAAAGGGTCCATGACCCATTAAAGGTTAGGAATCTCTTTATTAATTTGATCAAAGGCTGTGCCTTTCTTTTTCATTCTCTTTAAAGAATGTTTAATAAATCTTGAACATGCTCTTTAGGTCATTTTCTACATATTTTTGTTGTTTTTTAATTTAGGAAAAGTTCAGAATTAATTTTTTCGTGTTCAATTTCTGTAATTCTTTTTAGTGTAGGTTTAATGGTACAATTATAGTTTACCTTTTATCCATTAACCTTATTCTTTTAATTTAATTATGTCATCTATTTCTTTAAATTTCCTCAAATTACTTCTTGAAGTAATTGAAATACAGATAATAAATTAATGATTGAGTGTTGATTGTAGTATTTTTGCTTCATAGCTTTTCTATTGAATTCAGTACAAGTTGGAGAAAAGACAAATCAATAAATTTTTCCATTAATCTTACAAGTAATTATAATAAGAAACATGACTTAGTGTGTATCGAATATGGTATTGCATACGTGCATAATAATTAAAGACCATTAGATATGAAAGTGATTGTACAGATCACTTGGTGCAGCTGCGTTATTGTATAAGTAACTGTTATCCAGAGAGAGGGCTATGTGACTCACCCTCAGTCACATAGTGACGTACTATTGAACTGGGTGGTGATGTAATGGAAGCTGCTGTAAAAGCTGGTTCAGATCTGGGTTTAAGCCTCATCTCCATCAGATCAATTGTCTATGAATTAGATAAGTGTGAATTATCTAATTATGAATCTGATTGGACTATGAACTGGTTCTGCCTTCATTTTTTCACATTTAACATCTTTGAAATTAGGAATTGTCATGCAGTTGATGGCATGTCATAGTTTAATTATCAGGTTTTGTTTTTGTTTTTTACTTTTTTAGTGGTATATAATCTAGTGCCTTAGATTCAGTGAAATGCAGTGTAATGGGAGCATCCGTTTAGACTAGCAAAAATTATTAGGAAAGCATTGTCTTCGGTGTGGTGATATTTGAATTCTTGCTCCTTTACCAGATTGTCTTATATAATTTATCTCCTTTGGACTTTAACTTCTTGAATGTTATCCAGTTTGGCAACTTTGTCTCAAATATTCCTTCTAGTATTAACATTCTATCATTCTGAAGGATGGTAATGCTGTTACAGATGACAACAATGGTGATGATGATGACAATTGCTACTGTGACTAAGGAAAAGAGGATATACCAGGAACTTGGTAGATAAGAAATTAGCAAACTGTAACTATCTGATTATCAATAAATTTTCTCTAATTTATTTCACAAATGATAGGAAATGGCTTAATTTTTGACTGGGTATTGACCTGCATATTCATGATACCAAAGAGGAATGATTTCCACACATACAACTCATGAATGGCAAGTATGGACACTTCAGTTTTGTAAAAGCAAAATATCAATGCATGCTAATTTATGTCCACAAAGTTAGTGCATGCATCATCTCAATTATAAATTGAATTATTATGAAAGGCTCCTTTAAATTTGAGAACTCTTGTCTTAAATATATTTTTAGCTTTTATTATTCCATGCTTTCAGTTCCAGTGGGTTAATGTAATTTTGGTTAGATTCTTAATTACTCTTTGCAGCTATATCTCGTTTTAGAATGTAAAACTAATCACTTTAACACTCCCAAGGAAACTCTGAAGTATACTCTGTATATATAGGATCAGGGCTATCTTTTTCCTTTGCCTACCATTTGTCATCAATTTTTGGCAAGCAGTAAGTGAAAATGGAAGCTGTCATCCAGACCTCAGAGTTTGCTTCAGAGCCTTCAGGCAGCATGTTTCCATTCGCTTCTCTTAAGCACTGAGCTTCCTCTGTCCTTTTTTGATAACCAGAGCTTGACTTTATCTGCACCTGCCACTCTAGCCAGTACACAGACTTGCTCATTACACTTGTCTTCCATATCATTTAAAAGGCTTACCTATGATTATGAATTGCTTTCAAATATACTTTCTTCTGGTCGCAGCTGTATATATCTTTCCATGCATAAAAATATGTAGGCATATAGACTCTATGCAACAGAAAGAGTTCCCATAAAATACTGATGAGGAAGTCTAGTATTAATGCACCAATTCAAGGTAATAGACATAAAGCTAAAATATCAGGACTACCTTTCTGTCCTTGTACCTAGGAATTGAGAGCAGACTGTTAAGTAATGTATGTGCAGCAATAATTTCTACAGAGATTATGAAAAATGTGTCCTCTGAGTTTTTTGTTCTAGTGATGAATGTGATCCAATCAAACCATTAAAATGACTTAAATGCAGCTGAATGTCATTCGTTGCTTGCCACAGTATTTTAGGAAAAAGTAGTCGCAATGAACTCTTGAAAAGGTCTTAATTGCTTTGTAACCTATGACAGCTCTGCATGACTGGTAATAGCCATTTGCCTTTTGTGGAAATTATGAACTATCAAGGCCTAAATGTCATGTCTGAATGAGGGTGTAAAAAGTGTTCTTTTCTTCCTTTTTGTTATTGTCTTATAATTAGCTAGAAAAATCCAAAGAAGTCAGAACTTGAAATAGCCTAATGACTTGTTTCAGCCAGTGTGGTCTCCTGTACAATGACCTAATTTAGGGCATTTTAGATTATATAATAGATCAAATATCTACTATTGATATTTACTGGGTCAAAATAGCTTTTATTGAGGAGAAAAGACCCCAGGCTATACATTTGCTGCTTGCAATTAGAAAATACATGTATTTCAATACATAATGTAGTACTTCATAGGTTGGAAAAGAGCAAGGTACTATTAAAATTATGGAAAATATTATGTAGAATAAGTAAACAGACTTCTATCATATTGTTAAAAAAATTTTTTTTTTAAATCATATTGTTAGGTAAGTATAATTCAACTCTGTTTTTCTACACGTACAGGCATATTGATTTGTCGATATGAATAAATATATCTTGAGCATCTATTATATTTAAGATGTATCTTTTGGATGTTTGTGGTGATAGTCACTTAGCTGTTTTTTTTTTTTTTTTTTAACTGGATTATCATTTATTAAATTATACATGATGCCTGGTATTTTCCTAAGAAGTTTTCCCTCAGATGGGTAGGGGTAAAGGCAGATTAAAGTCTTATCTGAGTTAGTTATTTCAGTGAGTGTTGAGAAGCAGCTGACAGAAGGAGGACGCCATGTCTTCAACAATGCTTAGCGAGGACAGGGCCAGAGGATAAATGTGATACTTAGCTCAAGTAAGGAGAGAAGACACGGCAGCAGTTTTTCAAATAGAGTTAGGTCAAAAGAGAGTAACTGACATGATCAGGGCACATGCGGCCCTGAAGCCTTGAAATATATGTTCCAAAGGAAGTTTTTATCTTAAATCTTGCATAATATTAGTAATCTTGTCAAGCAAATAAAATTTTAGTCAGTATTACATTTGGTGCTTTTGCTATTATAAAATCGCATAAAGAGAACATGGCAGGGAGGGTGTTGGGCTTCAGAGAAGAATCACGTGAACTTCATGTCTGCTACCAGAGGAAAAGAATTGTAGATCTCTTAAACTTAAAACTGACTCTAACTTGTGAAAGGTAAGTCATGTTCTATACAAGTATATAAAAACCACATCTTCCCCTTCGAGATAGAAATAAAAACAAAGAAAACTATGAGTCCTTTTGCATCCCTCAACTGATGATGCATTTTAGTGTTATCACCTGAACTGGCTGATGTTGGTCTGCTCATTTGTTCATGTCAATGCTTGCCATTACTCTACATTTTTTGGGGAAGACTCATTTCTTACTCTGCTTCAGTCATATAGCATTTTCACCAAGGGCTATGTCTTTGAAATTATCATTTCAGTTATTTGAAATTAATGCCATGACAATGCCAGAAACCATCTGGCATATTGTAAACACTCATATGTTTGTCAACTCAATCAATAAGCTTCTCAATTTTCTTCCCTGACAAAACACGAAGGACCCTGCCTGTCTCTCCTAAAGTCTCCATTAGTTCTCCCTCTTCCTGCTCTACTCTGGTCTATCTCTATCTCTTTTCCTGTCCTACTTTGAAATTCCCTGTGGAGGCAGGATACCAGTTATTGGTGTCCCAGGGATTGGGCAAGGCTGGTTTAGGACTTTGGATAATTGTACATACTTGCCATACCACCCTTTGTTTTGTTTATCCTGAAAGTCTACTATTTATTCATTTCTTAAAGGAAGTGTGTAATCCTGTTGTTGCAATAATGAATTTCATTTTGTTTATATTTCAAGAAATATATTTTTTGTCTTATTAAGCAAATGAATCATTAGCTGAGTTTTGTTCCTTGGGTTAAATGTAAAATTAGTTAGGTTCAGATGTAGTTATAAATTTTTTCTTTCCTAATACTAAGATCAGAAATAGTATATAACTTTAAATATATTTAAATATATGCCTTGAAATGTTTAATTTTATCTAAAGTAATATTAAGAATAATAAGTTTTCTACTCATATATATGCTAATAAGGCCATATTAATAAGGCCATTTTTTTTTTATGTTTTGCCTTAGCAAAAGCAGAAACATAAATAATAAAATGCCTATAGTATCAGTATTCTAAACATAGAATTCATCATGATATTTCCATAATTTTCCCTGGACTGTTCATAATGCATGAATGGAAGATGCTAGAATCTCAGAGAGAGTTCTTTTTTTCTGGCTTGGTCAGGAAAAGCATGCTATTGGTTATCTCATGAAATAATTCAAAGAATCTGTGACAATTTATTTAAAAAATATGGACTATGTACAGGGTAGTATCCAAGTGCCTCGAGGTGCAAAGTATTTTATAAAGCAGCCTCCATCATACAAAAACATATATGGAGGAAATAAGGACTAAGAGAAAAGAGAAGAGTGTTCACATGTTTCTGTCTCTGGTTTTCCTTTTATCTGTAAATAGGCAGTGTGTATTATTGAAAGAAAGTTCACCTCCTGGAATACGAGCTCCATAGCTGCCAACATTTCCATCAATTAGAGATTCATGTGTTTAACAAGTATAATACCTCTGGGAAATTACCACTCCTCCCAGTTTATAAAACAAAAGCACCTGCCCCAGACCTTGCAGATGCAGACAGAAAATCTTTAAATGAACAAAGTGGGAAGAATTTTCTGAACTTTGGATTGTCAAGGATCTCTCTGAATTTTGGCCTTAAACTCTTGCATACATGTTCAACTTTATTAACTGAAAAGATAGAACTTAATTTTGTGTGATCCCAAGTAGAGTGTATTCCTTTTCATAAAATATAAGCTCTTCTAATGCTCCAAATTAAAGACTATTATTTTATTGGACATTTTACCTAAAACGTGTGCCACTCATTTAATTAATAAATTACAACAATGAGTTTACAGGCCTGTCTTCTAAGCAAGAGATATGGTGGTGGTGGAGGAAGGTTGTAAATGCCTACAGTGTTTCAGGTAGGTATTGTTTCTGCCCTCAGAGATTATAGTCTAGCAAGGAAGATGCACATTAAATGCACCATATGCAAGTATTTCATTACAACTATGATAAATGCTATAAAGACTATGGAGCCATTAATTCACAATTTATTCTATCTAAACTGTTTAGTTACTTGCCTTGCTTCAGAGTGATGAGACGGACTTTAATTAAAATTTATGTATGCCTTTAAGGGATCTCAGTGTTCTATTTACTGCTTTTAACATGCCTATACTCGTGGGACATTTCAGGAAGTATTGTATTAACTCACTGCTGCTCAACATCTATCAAAGCTCCTTTTGAGATAAACTGTATTTAAGAAGGATTGCCTTAAAAAGTGTACCACTCGTACTGTTATGGATTAAACTGTGTACTCAAAAAAGATATGTTAAAACCCTGACCCCTGGAACCTTTAAATGTGATCTTGTTTGGAAATAAGATCTTTGAAGATATTATTGGTGAACAAGAGGTCATACTTGAGTATGTGATATTTTGTTATGGCAGACCTAGGAAATGAAGACAGTTTTCTGTTACTGAGGTGGGAAGTGGGGTGCTGCTGTAATAAATACCTAAAGATATGTAAGTGACTTTGGAATGGGAATGGGTAATGGGAAGAAGTTAGAAGAGTTTTGAGGCATTTGATAATAAAAGCCTACATTGGTACAACTGTGGACATGAAAGGTGATTTTGGTGAGGGCTAAGAAAGAAGTGAGGAGAGCTGTAGAGAAAGCTTTTATTGTCGTGAATAGAATGCTGCTAGAAAGGTAGACATTAAATGTGCCTCTGGTGAGTTCTCAATAGGAAATAATGAAAATGTTATTGGCCACTGAAGGAAAGGAAATCTTTGTATAAAGTGGTGAAGAACATGGCTGAATTATGTTTGAGTGCTTTGTGTAAAGTAGAATTCACAAGTGATGATCTTGGATATTTAGCTGAGATTTCTAAGCAAAATCTTGAAGGTGCAGTCTGGTGTTTCCCACTACTTATAGTTAATTCAGGAGGAAAGAGATTGATTGAGGAATGAAATATGCAAAAAGAAGCAAGAACATGATTTGGAAAATTTTCAGCTTATCCATGTTGTGAAAGTTAAGAAAGCACACTCTGGAGAAGACACCCAAGTATGCGACTAGACAACCATTTGCTGAAGAGATTAGGCATATGGCTTTTTGGTCCAGTCAAGCGTCTTAGCACAAATGCTGTCAACTTAGACTGAAGGGATAGGGATGGGTGAAATTAAGGAAAGCTGCTGATTCCTGGAATTCTACAGGCAGGAAGCGGGCTGATGGAGCAACTTGGCTGTGAACATCTGTCGTCAATCAAGAAAAGGAAAAGATGATTCTCAGAGCGATTCAGAGACCAGCAGGGTTGCCAGGATAGGCTTGGAGGGTAGGGGTGCCACGTCCTGGGTTGCAGAGAGCAGGACCACCACCTCCTTTTCAGAGGACGTGGCACTTTCTCAGTTCAAGAAGGTGGGGCCGTTGTCCCCATGGGCTTGAAGAATGGACACCTACCCAAAACTGAGGAGGTGGAGCTGCTGCCCAGGTTCCAGAGGTTGGGGCCACCACCATGGGTCACAAGGATGGGGCCACTGCCCAGACTCTTGAGGGTGAGACCACTGCCCGGATGAACTTGGAGGACTTCAAGGACAGAGGATTACTTTCAAGCCTTGAAATCTAATGGAATTTGCCCTTCTGGTTTTCTCTCTTGCATGGTATCTATGACCCTTTCTTTCTCCCCAGTTTCTACCTTTGTAATAGGAATGTCTACTCTATGCCTGTACCACCATTGTACTTTGGAAGCAGTTAACTTTTGTTCTAGGTTATACAGCTCCATGGATGGAGAGGAATTTTGCCCCAGCATAGAATGTACCCAGAGTCTCCACTTATACCTGATTTAGATGATTTAAATGATGAGATTTTGGGTTTACAGTTGATTCTGGAATGGGTTAAGACTTCTGTGAATACTTGCTTGGAATGAATGTATTTTGTGTGTGAGAAGAGTATGAATTTGGGGGGCCAGAGGGCAAACTGTTACGGATTGAGTTGTGTGCGCCCAAAAGCTTTGTTGAAGTGCTAAATTCTGTACCTGTGAGTGTGGCCCTGTTTGAAAATAGGGTCTTTGAAGATATTATTAGTGAAATTGAAGTCATACCAGAGTAGGATGGGTCCTAATTTCATTTGAGTGGTGTCTTGTAAAAGAGTCAAACAGATCCAGAGAGATAGAGAAAGGACGGCCATGTGGAAAGGGCAGCAGATGCAGCTACAAGCTAAGGAATGCCGAGGAGTGCTGGAAACCACTAGAAGCAAGGAGGGAAGCATGGAACAGTTTCTCTCCCAGAGCCCTCAGAAGGAACGAACATGACCAGTACTCTGATTTGGACTTCTGGTCTCCAGAATTGTGATACAATAAGCTTCTGTTCTCTAAAGTCATCCACTTTGTGATATCTTTTAATGACATCCCTTGGAAATGAAGATGCATCTCCTTCAGATACTCTGCCTGGGTGAAAACAGTACAATAGGAGCTACCTTTGTGGGCTGCGTTTTATTGCCCCACTTCTCCTATGAAATGTGTACTGACTTGCACTGTGATACGATGCCATCCATTTATTTTGAAGGATGTTTCAGGAAACAGCCTGATGAAACACATTGCTGTACTTATATAAGGATGTTGTCCATTAACATTTACACCTTGTTTTTCAAGTGAACCTATGGAGAAATTTCCTTCAGGGGTCAACAGTAAAAGTATAGTAAAACCTGCGAAGGTCAAAACATGTATAAGGCAGAAACCTGTCAGAGGAGGAAAACTAAAATATTTTCCACTAATAGAGAGTGATAGAAAAGTGTTAAGGCTGAATCCTGTCAAAGGCAGAAAACTTGCAAGACCCAGAAAAACGAGGTAGTCCCGTCAGAGTTCTGACTCTCACAGGTTTCACTGTACTTGCACTTCTCCCTAGCAACTAATTTGTCTTTATTTTATGGTCTGTGTGAATCAAGTAACTAGTCCCACTTTCTGTCTTCTCTTAGATGCTAGAGACTTAAAGTTATTGGCTCATGTCTAACAAGTATATAGTCATTTAAAGCATGCACTTAAAAAAAATTAACCTCTCCCCTTTTTGGTCTTTATTTTTCCTGCTGCATTTCTCCCATTTTAAACTTATCTTACCTTGCTCTATGATACACATTTGAATAAAGCACCCTTAAATATTTCTGCCACAGAGAGACCTATAAAAAATAAATCTGATGAATACCTAAGCAATCGCTTTAGCAGCATTATTGAAAACCTGTTTTATTCCATACTTTTTTGGGGTTATTTAATCTATGATGCCTACTTTATCATATAGTAAATTCACTACATATACTATGCTCTGTTTTAGGGCAGTTCATTTTGTTTTGTTAATCCACAATACCATATTGACTCAAGAATTCTGTTGCTTCAAATTCATCCTAAGAAAATAAAGATAAGCACAAAGATTTCACTACAAAATGCTCATTGTCATTTTTTTGTGTAGTAAAACATTAGAAAATCTAAATATCTATGAATAGCAGATAAATTGAGCAAACTGAAGCTCAGTAGTGTGATGGAATTCTTCTTGTTATGGGTTGAATTGTGTTACCCAAAAAGATATGTTTACATTTTAGCCGTTATGTTATGGATTGAATTGTATCTCCCAAATATGTGTGTAAGCTTGGCTGTGCTGTGATTCCCAGTATTGTGTGATTGTCTACCATTTTATCAACTGATGGGATTTTCCTATGTGTTCTAAATTCTATCTCTATGATGTTAATGAGGCAGGATTAGAGGCAGTTATATTAATGAGGCAGGACACAAATCTATAAGATTAGGTTGTATCATAAGTCAATCTCTTTTGAGATACAACGAGAACGGCAAGTAGAGAGGCAAGGGGACCTCATACCACCAAGAAAGCAGCACCTGGAGCAGAGGTCATACTTTGGACCTGGGGTTCCTGTGTGGAGAAGCTCCTAGACCAAGGGAAGATTGATGACAAGGACCTTCCTCCAGAGCCAAAACAGAGAGGGAGCCTTCCTTTGGAGCTGGTACCCTGAATTCAGACTTCTATCCTCCTAGATGGAGCCCTAGTGGTACAGTGGTTACGAGCTTGGCTGCTAACCAAAAGGTCAGCAGTTCAAATCTACCAGCTGCTCCTTGGAAAAGGTATAGGGCAGTTCTACTCTGTCTATAGTGTCACTATGAGTCAGAATCAACTTGACGGCAATGAGTTTGCTTGTTTTGTTTTGTTTTTTTTTCTTTAGCCTCCTGGACTGTGAGAGAATAAATTTGTCTTTGTTAAAGCCATTTACTTGTGGTGTTTCTGTTATAGCAGCACTAGATATCCAAGACACCCTAGTACACATGAATGTGACCCTGTTCAGAAATAGGGTCTTTGAAGATGTTATTAGTGAAGTTATCATGAAGTCCTGCTGGAGTAAACACACTGCCATTGAGCCAATACTGACTCATAGCTACCCTGCTGGAGTAGGAGGGCCCTAATCTAACTGGTGTATTTATAAAAAGAGAAGAAGAAACACAGACAGAGGGGGAAGATGACCATCCAGAGACAGAGGCACAGATTGAAGTTATGCTTCACACACCAAGGAATGCCTGGACCTATCAGAAGCTGGGAGAAATAAAAAAGGATCTTCCTCTAGAGCCTTTGGAGAGAGCATGGCCCTACTGATACCCTGAATTCAGGATTCTAGCATCCAGAACTGTGAAACAATAAATTTCTGTTGTTTTAAATCGTCCAGTTTGTAGTACTTCGTTAGGGAACCTTGGGAAAGTAATACACTTGTATAGCAAGTTAGCATCATAGTTTATTTATTACAATATTCAAAATATGTTAAGTGGTAAAAAGCAAACTATATATACCTATGATCATATTTGTGTAAATATGTATTTGACAGAAAAGGTTTGCTAAATTGCTTAGGGTGCAAATAATGGCTTTTCAGTAGTACCTAAAACACACTAGGAGTCCCTGGGTGGTGCAAACTGTTAAAAGCTAGACTACTAACCAAAAGTTTGGCAGTTTGAACCCACCCAGAGGCACCTTGGAAGAAAGGCCTGGTAATCTCCTTTGGAGCCCCATTGTACTCTGCAGCACATGGGGTCATCATGAGTTGGAATCAACTCTATGGCAACTTGGTTTTGGTTAAAACACACCAGAGTGCTTTCCTACAAAGACTATCAGAATGTTTTTTCTCTGTGGGCCCTTTTTGTTCCTGATATTTCCAAGGGTAACTAGGACTGTTTTTTCATGTACAAAGAAACCATCCTGGTTTCCTTAACCTTGTTGTAGGAGCTAGAATTCAGAGGCTCTCCTTTGAGGTTGAAGGACTGTACATCATTACTGAATATTGGTTGTTCCATAATATGCCACTGTGCTCCTAGGTTTCCAACAAGATAAGAAGCAGTGTTACCCCTGATATCTTTCAGCATGAAAAGATGTCATTAAGACTGAGTCTTTTGATCTGTTCGCTGTCCTCACTGCCGGTGAACATTCCTACTCTGCCCAAGTGGCTTCTCAGCATGTAAGCGAGGAAAGTGTTTTTTCAGTGTTTCTCCCAGCCAAAAACACTCCACATCAAAAGTACACACCAAAATGAGTTGTACTTCCAAATTTATGGTTCTTTTAGTGCTCATTCAAAGATGTTTCTCTAAGGTAAATCCACTGTAGCTGAGTCCAAAGCTTTTTCCAAGTTGCCACAAACTGACTCTGGAATCAGCTCATTGATCTTAGTCTTGTTTCCAGTTCTTATATCTCAGAATAAAGAATGTTTCTTTTAGTAGAACCCACCACATTGTTATATACATATACATACACACATATAGAAAAAGACTTGGAATGGTGTGTACCACGATGATATAATTATGTGATTTTTAATCTGAATTTTTCTTATCTATACGTTTTGATTTTTCAACACGAACATGCATTACTAAGTCTTCTATTATAGCTAAGTTCATTTAGTTCTTAAAATTTGAAAATCTGTTTATTATGGAACATAATAACATACACAAGAGTAAAGTGCGTAGCACTATACAGTAAGCTCCCTTGCACTCATCCCCAGAGTCAACAACTGACATTTATTTCAATCTTTTTTCATTTATCATTACTCCCTCAAAATTTTATTTTGCTAGAGTATTTTTAAAGCAAATCCAACATATGTCATTTTACCTATAGTACTTTCATATTCATCTCTAACTGCACAGACATTTTTAACATTATTATTGTGCCATTATCACACCCACCCAAATTAATAGTAATTCCTTAACGTCATTTGACACCTGGTCTATATTAAATTTTTCCTGACTTTCTCAAAGATTTTTATAGTTGGTTTATTGAAATGAGGACTCAAACAAGCTTCACATATTGTTTCACTGTTGTCTCTTAAGTCTATTTTGTACTATAACGACCCACTACCCACCCTTTTTGTATGACACTGATTTGTTAGAAAACCATATCATTTGTCCTTTAGAGTGTTCCAAGTTTTGAAATTTGGTTATTTGCTATCTACTTGTTTTGTTAGCTATTAAAAAATTTCATGTATTTTCAGTAAACTAGTGGTTAGAATATAAATGCCCAATTACATTTTTTTATAATTAACTTTTATTAAGCTTCAAGTGAACATTTACAATTCCAATCAGTCTGTCACATGCAAGTTTACATACATCTTACTCCCTTCTCCCACTTGCTCTCCCCCTATTGAGTCAGCCCTTTCAGTCTCTCGTTTCCTGCCAATTTTGGCATCTTCCCTCGCTATCTTCCCATCCCCGGTCCAGTCAAGAGTTGCCAACACACTCTCCAGTGTCCACCTGATATAATTGGCTCACTCTTCATCAGCATCTCTCTCCACCCACCTGACCAGTCCCTTTCACGTCTGATGAGTTGTCTCCGGGGATGGTTCCTGTCCTGTGCCAAGAGAAGGTCTGGGGAGCATTGCCGCCGGGATTCCTCTAGTCACAGTCAGACCATTAAGTATGGTCTTTTTATGAGAATTTGGGGTCTGTATCCCACTGATCTCCTGCTCCCTCAGGAGTTCTCTGTTGTGCTCCCTGACAGGGCAGTCATCGATTGTGGCCGGGCACCAACTAGTTCTTCTGGTCTCAGGATGATGTAGGTCTCTGGTTCATGTGGCCCTTTCTGTCTCTTGGGTTCTGAGTTGTCATGTGACCTTGGTGTTCTTCATTTTCCTTTGCTCCAGGTGGGTTGAGACCAATTGATGTCTCTTAGATGGCCGCTTGTTAGCATTTAGGACCCCAGACGCCACATTTCAAAGTGGGATGTTGAATGTTTTCATAATAGAGTTATTTTGCCAATTGACTTAGAAGTCCCCTTAAATCATGTTCCCCAGACCCCCGCCCCTGCTCCGCTGACCTTTGAAGCATTCATTTTATCCCGGAAACCTCTTTGCTTTTAGTCCAGTCCAATTGGGCTGACCTTCCATGTATTGAGTGTTGTCTTTCCCTTCACCCAAAGCAGTTCTTATCTACTGATTGATCAATAAAAAACCCTCTCCCTCCCTCCCTCCCTCATCCCGCCTTCATAACCACGAAAGTATGTGTTCTTCTCAGTTTTTTTCTATTTCTCAAGATCTTATAATAGAGGTCTTATACAATATTTGTCCTTTTGCCTCTGACTCATTTCGCTCAGCATAATGCCTTCCAGATTCCTCCATGTTATGAAATGTTTCAGAGATTCGTCACTGTTCTATATCGATGTGTAGTATTCCATTGTGTGAATATACCACAATTTATTTACCCATTCATCCGTTGATGGACACCTTGGTTGCTTCCAACTTTTTGCTATTGTAAACAGAGCTGCAATAAACATGGGTGTGCATATATCTGTTTGTGTGAAGGCTCTTGTATCTCTAGGGTATATTCCGAGGAGTGGGATTTCTGGGTTGTATGGTAGTTCTATTTCTAACTGTTTAAGATAACGCCAGATGCATTTCCAAAGTGGTTGTACCATTTTATATTCCCACCAGCAGTGTATGAGAGTTCCAATCTCTCCGCAGCCTCTCTAACATTTATTATTTTGTGTTTTTTGGATTAATGTCCGTCTAGTTGGTGTGAGATGGAATCTCATCGTAGTTTTAATTTGCATTTCTCTAATCATGACTATTTTCTCATGTATCTGTTGGCTGCCTGAATATCTTCTTTAGTGAAATGTGTGTTCATATCCTTTGCCCACTTCTTGATTGGGTTGTTTGTCTTTTTGTGGTTGAGTTTTGACAGAATCATGTAGATTTTAGAGATCAGGTGCTGGTCTGAGTGTCATAGCTGAATATTCTTTCCCAGTCTGTAGGTGGTCTTTTTACTCTTTTGGTGAAGTCTTTAGATGAGCATAGGTGTTTGATTTTTAGGAGCTCCCAGTTATCTGGTTTCTCTTCATCATTTTTGGTAACGTTTTGTATTCTGTTTATGCCCTGTATTAGGGCTCCTAGGGTTGTCCCTATTTTTTCTTCCATGATCTTTATCGTTTTAGTCTTTATGTTTAGGTCTTTGATCCACTTGGAGTTAGTTTTTGTGCATGGTGTGAGGTATGGGTCCTGTTTCATTCTTTTGCAAATGGATATCCAGTTATGCCAACACCGTTTGTTAAAAAGACTATCTTTTCCCCAATTAACTGACACTGGGCCTTTGTCAAATATCAGCTGCTCATACGTGGATGGATTTATATCTGGGTTCTCAATTCTGTTCCATTGGTCTATGTGCCTGTTGTTGTACCAGTACCAGGCTGTTTTGACTACTGTAGCTGTATAATAGGTTCTGAAATCAGGTAGAGTGAGGCCTCCCACTTTCTTCTTCTTTTTCGGAAATGCTTTGCTTTAGATTGTGAGATCCTCATTTTTATAATGTTTAACTTTGTTAGTTGAGTCGTTAACATTTTTCTTGGCTTTTTTCTTGAGTTATGGAGTTGATATTCCTTTTTGTGGTTACCTTATTATTTACCACTATTTTTCTAAGTGAAAACCTAACTTGTATCGTTCTATATCGCCTTGTATCACTCTCCCTCTGGCAGTTCAATGCCTCCTATATTTAGTCCCTCTTTTTGATTATTGTGATCTTTTATCTATTGATTTCCATGATTCCCTCTTATGTGTATTATTTTGTTTATTTATTTATTTTTTAGAATTAATCTTAATTTGTTTGTTTTTGTGCTTGCCCTATTTGAGTTGATATCAGGACATTCTGTTTTGTGACCTTGTATTGTGCTGGTACCTGATATTATTGGTCATCTGACCAAACAATCTCCTTTAGCATTTCTTGTAGCCTTGGTTTGGTTTTTGCAAATTCTCTAAACTTGTGTTTATCTGTAAATATCTTAATTTCTCCTTCATATTTCAGAGAGAGTTTTGCTGGATATATGATCCTTGGTTGACAGTTTTTCTCCTTCAGTGCTCTGTATACGTCGTCCCATTCCCTTCTTGCCTGCATGGTTTCTGCTGAGTAGTCTGAACTTATTCTTATTGATTCTCCCTTGAAGGAAACCTTTCTTTTCTCCCTGGCTGCTTTTAAAATTTTCTGTTTATCTTTGGTTTTGGCAAGTTTGATGATAATATGTCTTGGTGTTTTTCTTTTTGGATCAATCTTAAATGGGGTTCGATGAGCATCTTGGATAGATTTCCTTTCGTCTTTCATGATGTCAGGGAAGTTTTGTGTCAGGAGTTCTTCAACTATTTTCTCTGTGTTTTCTGTCCCCCCTCCCTGTTCTGGGACTCCAATCACTCGCAAGTTATCCTTCTTGATAGAGTCCCACATGATTCTTAGGGTTTCTTCATTTTTTTAATTCTTTTGTCTGATTTTTTTTCAGCTATGTTGGTGTTGATTCCCTGGTCCTCCAGATGTCCCAGTCTACATTCTAATTGCTCGAGTCTGCTCCTCTGACTTCCTATTGCGTTGTCTAATTCTGTAATTTTATTGTTAATCTTTTGGATTTCTGCATGCTGTCTCTCTATGGATTCTTGCAACTTATTAATTTTTCCACTATGTTCTTGAATAATCTTTTTGAGTTCTTCAACAGTTTTATCAGTGTGTTCCTTCGCTTTTTCTGCAGTTAGCCTAATTTCATTTGTGATGTCTTTAAGCATTCTGTAAATTAGTTTTTTATATTCTGTATCTGATAATTCCAGGATTGTATCTTCATTTGGGAAAGATTTTGATTCTTTTGTTTGGGGGGTTGGAGAAGCTGTCATGGTCTGCTTCTTTATGTGGTTTGATATGGACTGCTGTCTCCGAGCCATCACTGGGAAACTAGTTTTTCCAGAAAATCCGCTGGTACGCTGGCTCCTGGCTCTGAAAACAATCACTGTCTCCCCGTATTTATTTGTTCTCCATCTCTAAATCTGTGTTTGTTGTTCAGAGTTCGTAGATTGTTATGTATGTGATCGATTCACTTGTTTTTCCGAGTCTTTGTTGCAAGAGGGATCCACGGTAGCGTCCACCTAGTCCGTCATCTTGGCCCCCAATTGCATTTTTTTTAAGGCAAGAATAATTCATAGATATTAGCATATATTCTTATTGCATTTTATCATGAGGAGATAATGCTTAATTGCTGGTGACACTAAGACTGATCCCTGGGTTTGTTTTGGCATTTTATACATATATTTAATTTTTATGAAAGTAATACATGCACATGGTTAAAATATAAAATTGTACAGACATCGTATATGGCTCTACATCCCCTATCCTCTGTACTGCCCTGCACTACCCACTCTCTCAAATTTAACTATTTCCATGTTTAGTTTTGGTGATTACATACGTCAGTCTAAACAACATGCTTATACTCTTCTTTCTTTATAGACTTTACACGTGATTTCTGATTGTCGTTGTTAGGTGCTGTCAAGTCAATTCTGATTCACGGTGAACCTACATAGAACAGAGCAAGACACTGCCCGGTCCCGTGCCATCCTCACAATTGTTGTTATGCTTGATCCCAATGTTGCAGCCCCTATGTCAGTCCACCTTGTGAGGGTCTTCCTGTTTTTCACTGACCCTCAACTTTATCAAGCACAATGTCCTTCTCCAAGGGCTGGTCCCTCTCCATAATATGCCCAAAGAATGTGAGACGAAGCCTCCCCATTTTTCTTCTAAGGTGCATTGTGGCAGTTCATGGTTTGTATATTCAATATTCTTTGCCAACACCGTAATTCAAAAGCATTACTTCTTCTTTGGTCTTCCTTATTCATTGTCTAACTTTCACATGTGTATGAGGCAATTTAAAATACCATGGCTTGGGTCAGTGTACCTTAGTCCTCAAAGTGACATACTTGCTTTTAAAAACTTTAAAGGGGTCTTTTGCAGCAGATTTTCCGAATACATTATGTTGTTTCATTTCTCAAGGGCTATTTCCATGGGCATTGAATGTGGAGTCAAGTAAAATGAAATCTGTGGTAATTAAAATATTTTCCCTGTTTATCATGATGTTGCTTATTAGTCTAGTTGTGAGGATTTTTGTTGTCTTTATTTTGAGGTGCTATCCATTTTTTTTTTTTTTTCCATACTGAAGGCTGTAGTCTGTGATCTTCATTAGTAAGTTCTTCAAGTCCTCTTTACTTTCTTCAAGCAAGGTTGTGTTATTCGCATATAGCAGGTTATTTATGAGTCTTCCTCTAATCCTGATACCAAGTTCTTCTTCACATAGCCCAGCTTCTAGGATTATTTCCTCAGCATACAGATTGAATAAGTACGGTGAAAGTATATAACCCAGACACACGCTTTTCCTAACTTCAAACCATGAAATATTCCCTCGGTCTGTTTGGACAACCAATTCTTGGTTGTACAATTTCCTCATGAGCACAATTAAACGTTCTGGAATTTCCCTTCTTCACAATATTATCCATAATTTGTCATGATCCACACAGTCAAATACCTTTGCATAGCCAATAAAACACAGGTAAACTTCTTTATGATATTCTCTGATTTCAGCCAATATCCATCTGATATCAACAATGATATCCTTCATTCCACATCCCCTTCTGAATCTGACTTGAATTTCTGGCAGTTCTCTGTCAACCACTTTTGAACTATCTTCAGCAAAATTTTACTTGTGTGTGATATTAGTGATCTTGTTCAATAATTTCTGCATTCTGTTAGATCACCTTTCTTAGGACTTGGCACAAATATGGATCTCTTCCAGTCATTTGGCCAGGTAGCTGTCTTCCAAATTTCTTCACATAAACGAGTAGAAACATCCAGTACTGCATTCGTTTATTGAAACATCTCAGTTGGTGTTCTGTCAGTTCCTGGAGCCTTGTTTTTTGCCAATGCCTCCAGTGCAGCTTGGACTTCTTCCTTCAGTACCATTAGTTCTTGATCTTATACTACCTCCTGAAATGGCTGAATATTGACCAATTCTTTTTGGTACAGTGACTCTGTGTATTCTTTCCATCTTCTTTTGATGCTTCCTGCCTCATCCAATATTTTCCTGGTAGAATTCTTCAGTACTGCAACTTGAGGCTTGAAACTTTTCTTTAATTCTTTCAGCTTGAGAAATGCTGAGCGTGTTCTTTCCTTTTGGCTTTCTAACTCCAGGTCTTTGCACGTTTCATTATAATGCCTTACTTTGTCTTCTGGAGCTGCCCTTTGAAATTTTCTGTTCAGTTCTTTTACTTCATCGTTTCTTCTGTTTGCTTTAGCTACTCTACGTTTAAGAGCAAGTTTCAGAGTCTTTTCTGATATCCATTTTGGTCTTTGCTTTCTTCATGTTGATGTCCTTAATATTATTCCACAACTGGTCGTTAGTGTTCAGTGCATAAAACCTAGAAATTGTCTCTAAATTCAAGTGGGATATTCTCAAGATCATATGTTAGCTCTCATGGCCTTACTCTAATTTTCTTCAGCTTCAACATGAACTTGCATAGGAGCAATTGTTCTGAATGACGATATTGAGCTTCTTCATCGTCTCTTTCCGTAAATGTAGTCGATTTGATTCCTGTGGATTCCATCTTGCAAGGTCCATGTGTATAGTCAACATTATGTTGTTGAAAAAAGATATTTGCAATGAAGAAGACATTGGTCTTATGAAATTCTATCCTACGATCTCTATGTCATTTCTACCACCAAGAGTGTATTTTCCAACTACTAATCCTTCTTTGAATCCAACTTCCACATTCCAATCACCAGTAATTATCAATACATCTTGATTGCATGTTGGATCAATTTCAGACTGCAGAAGTTGGTAAAAATCTTCACTGTCTTCATCTTTGGTCTTAGTCATTGGTCCATAAATTTGAATAATAGTTGTATTAACTGGTCTTCCTTGTAGGTGTATGGATATTATCCTATCACAGACAGCATTGTACTTCAGTATAGGCCTTGAAAAGTTCTTTTTGATGATGAATGCAATGCCATACCTCTTCAATTTGTCATTCCCAGCATAGTAGACTATATGATTATCTGATTCAAAATGGCCAGTACCAGTCTGTTTCAGCTCACTAATGCCTAGGATATTGATATTTTTGCATTTCATTTCATTTCGGATGACTTCCAATTTCCCTAGATTCATACTCTGTACACTCCATGTTCCAATTTTTAATGGATGTTTGCAGTTGTTTCTTCTTACTTTGAGTCATGCCACATCAGCAATGAATGTCCCGAATGCTTGACTCCATCCACATCATTAATGTGAACTCTACTTTGAGGAGGCAGCTCTTCTTCATTCATATTTTGAGTACCTTCCAACCTGATGTGCTCATCTTCCAGCACTATATCAGTGTTCTGCTGCTATTCATAAGGCTTTCACTGGACAATTTTCAAGAATTAGACTGCCAGGTACTTCTTCCTAGCCTGTCTTAGTCTGAAAGCTCTGCTGAAACCTGTCCACCACGGGTGACCCTGCTGGTTGAAATCCTGCTTGCATAGCTTTCAGCATCACAGCAACCCAGAACCCACCAAAGTACGACATACTGACAGATGAGTGGTGGATGATATCTCATAAAACCAAACCAAACCCATTGCAGTCGAGTTGATTCTGACTCATAGCGACCCTCTAGAACAGAGTAGAACTTCCCCCATGGAGTTTCCAAGGAGCAGCTGGTGGATTCGAACTGCCGACTTTTTGGTTAGCAGCTGAACTCTTAACAACTGCACCACCAGGGCTCCTATAGATGAGGATTTAGCTCATTTATACTACCTCCCCATATTATGTCTCCCGCTTAAGAGTATAACTATAATGTTTTTTTTAGTTCATTGGTTTTTGTTTTTGTTTATTTTTAAAAATCCAATTTGACTTATTTTTCTTCTTTCATCAATTATAGACAGATTTATTTACCTTCCACAATGAAAGAGAAGATACTAGCATTCCTATTTTTTTTTTCTCCTTCTTCATTTGAAGTTCATTTATCCTGAACCTTTCCCATCTAGCGAGGAAAAGTGCCATTTTTCTTGAAATAAATTTCAACTTGATTCAGATAGAAAGTACAGTGGGTCCAGTCTGTTGTGGAGCATCATCATTAAGACTGTGAAACCAGTTGCTGAGGGAGGGCTGCCTCAGGCAACCTCATGAACTGAATATTTCTCAGGGGAAGGCCTAACTTCAGTCCTGGCCTCACCCTTAGACTGGAACCCTTTATGAGGAGATCCATAAAAGCCTGTGTTGGCACTTAGACCATGGTACGGTCAGATCTCTCAGCAGAATGAGGTATTTATCTTAGTTGGTTTTGGTTCTTTTAACTTTTCTGTGGATTCTGGAACTATAAATTAAGTGGCAGTCTATTTAGGAGTTTGTTTCTCTACTATTTAGCTATTTGGGAAGCTTGTTTAAAATTCAATGGAAAAAATAATAATTGATTTAAAAAAAGGAATTGTAAACAATATCCATTTTGCCTTGTAGAGGCAGAGAGTATCTTTCTAAAAATACTGAAACCCAAGGTACTGTAAGTCTTAAGTATACTTTAGTCCTTGACAATATATGGAAGGTAACATGTGAGTAAGCATTAAAATTCTTAAATATTAAAATGATCCTAGCACATCATAAGTAAAAGATAAGTAGCAAGAAGCAAATAAAGACAGAAGTTAAAATTGGACAATGCATCGTAGAAGGAATGAAACAGTTTTAACACACTAAAATTCAGGCACTTGCAGATACATGCAAAATTATGTTTAAACTCACAAAATTGCATTAGAGAAGAGATTAAAATCTGAATAGAGAGATGACCACCACTCATCTGTCAGTTTGTCATACCGTGATGCCTTGTATGTTGCTCTGATGCTGGAAGCTATGCCACCAGTATTTTAAATACTAGCAACATCACCCATGGTGGACCTATTTCAGTGGAGCTTCCAAACTAAGACAGACTAGGAAGAAGGACATTGTGGTCTACTTCTAAAAAATTGACCTGGGAAAAACTTATGAATAACAGCTGAGGGACCTGGTTATCAATCTTCCCTTGGCCTAGGGGCTCCTCAGCACTGAGACCCCAGGTCCAAAGGACATGCTCCACTCTTGGATCTTCTTTCCTGGTGGCATGAGATTCCTATCTCTCTGCTTGCCTCTCTCTCCTTTTATCTCTTGTAAAATAAAAGGCCATGCAGGGCACACCCCAAGGAAACACCCCTTACATCAGATCAGGGCTGTGACCTGAGTAAGGGTATTGCATCTTATCCTAATCCTCTCTAACATAACCTAATCTTGCTTCATTAACCACAGGCAGAGATTAGAATTTACAACACACAGGAAAATTACATCAGATCAAAAAATGGAGGACAACCACACAATATGGGAAATCATGGCCTAGCCACGTTGACACATATTTTTAGGGGCACAATTCAATCCATGACAGTAGCCTATGCCTAAAATCCGATGGTACCGAAGGAAGAAGTCTAAGTTGCACTGAAGGCATTGGTGAAAAACAAGGCTCCAGGAACTGATAGAATACTAACTGAGATGTTTTAACAGACGGATGCAACCCTGGAAGTGCTTACTTGTGATGCCAAAAAATTTGGAAGGCAGCTACCTGGCCAACCAACTGGAAGAGATCCATATTTGTGCCAATTAAAAGAAAGGTGATCCAATAGAATGTGGAAATTACTGAATAATAGCATTAATATCACACACAAGTGAAATTTTGTTGAAAATAATTAAAAAATGGTTGCAGCAGTATATCGACAGGGAACTGCTAGAAATTCAAGCCACGTTCAGAAGAGGACATGGAACAAGGGATATCATTGCTGATGTCAGATGGGTCTTGGCTTAAAGCAGAGAATACCAGAAAGATGTTAACCTGTATTTTATTGACTTTGCAAAGGCATTGGACTGTGTGGTTCATAACAAACTATGGATAACATTGTGAAAAATGGGAATTCCAGAGCACTTAATTGTGCTCATGAGGAACTTATACACAGACCAAGAGGCAGTCATTCAAACAGGAAAAGGGTATACTGCATGGTTTAAAATCAGGAAAGGTATGTATCAGGACTGTGTCCTTTTGCCATACTCAATCTGCATGCTGAGCAAATAATATGAGAAGATGGACCATATGAAAAAGAATGAGGCATCAGGATTAGAAGAAGACTCATTAACAATCTGCAATATGCAGATGACACAACCTTGCTTGCAGAAAGTGAAGAGGATTGAAGCACTTTTTGAGGAAGATCAAAGACCACAGCCTTTAGTATGGATTGCACCTCAACGTAAAGAAAATGAAAATCCTCACCACGGGACCAATAAACAACATCATGTTGAATGGAGAAAATATTGGAGTTGTCAATGATTTCATTATACTTGGATCCACAATCGATGCCCAAAGAAGCAGCAGTCAAGAAATCAAAGAATGTAACGCATTTGTCATATCTGCTGCAAAAGACCTCTTCTAAGTGTTAAAAAACAAAGGTGTCACTTTGAAAACTAAGGTATGCGTGACCCAAGCCATGGTATTTCAATCGCCTCATATGCATGTGAAATCTGGACAATCAATAAGGAAGACTGAAGAAGGATTAATGCCTTCGAATTATGGTGTTGGCGAAGAATATTGAATATACCAAGGACTGCCAGAAGAATGCACAAATCTGTTTTGGAAGAAATACAGCCAGAATTCTCCTTAGAAGTGAGGATGGTGAGACTTTGCCTCACACACCTTGGACATGTTTTAAGAGAGACCAATCCCTGCAGAAAAACATCATGCTGGTGTAGTACAGGGCCAGCAAAAAAGTGAAAGATCCTCAAGGAATTGGATTGACACAGGGGCTGCAACAATGAGCTCAAACACTTCAATGATTGTGAGAATGGCACAGGACTGTGCAATGTTCGTTCTGTTGTACCTAGAGTCACTATGAGTTTGAACTGACTCAGGGCATCTAAAAACAACAACAGAGAGATGAGAAAACAGCATGCTTTTATAATTAGATCAGCAAGTAATAAGTACAATAAAATACACCTAAATATTACCCAGAAGCCTCACCTTGGGAAAGTTAACATGTAGAATTAGTTGATGTGTATACCTGAATCTTTATATAGTGGTATATTTTGCTTCCCTGTGTATTGGAAAAAAGAAATCTCAAATAATGATAAGAAGAAGAAGAACAACAAGAATGGCCAAGAAGAAGAAAGTACACTTTTTTATGGCTGTTCTCCCACAAGGAATATCCTGCTGTGGTGTTTCCCTGTTCAACGAATTAGTAGTGACAATTTCTGAATTAAATGTAATAATTAAACTTTGTTCTCATTTGTCTTCTGGATTTAAATTGATAATTGTTCTAGAAGCTCAGAAAAAAAAAGGTAAGTATATTTCTCAGAAGAAGGTAAAGAGAAATTCTGTAGATGATTTTAAAAACGTTTGTACATACGACTGAAAATGCCGTTTTGGCATGGAATATGTATACATTAGGAGTATGCTGAATTTTGCTGGCCATCACAACTTGAGTGTTCTTGGGAAAAATATTCATTCTAATTCGAATTGACCTGATTGCAGTTAGCTATGCAATACATATATATGTGTATATATAAATGCACACATATACACAAAGGAACCCTGGAGGTGCAGTGGTTAAGAGCTCGGCTGCTAACCAAAAGGTCGGCAGTTCGAATCCACCAGCTACTCCTTAGAAACCCTATGGGGCAGTTCTACTCTGTCCTATAGGGCCATTATGAGTTGTAATTGACTAAATGGCAATGGGTTTGGTTTGTTTATTTTTTTAGTATATATACAGGCAGTCCCCAAGTTACAAATGAGGTCTGTTCCCAAGTCTGCCTTTAAGTTGAATTTGTAGGTAAGTCAAAAGAGGTTCATAAGGTTTTTATTTAGCCCTAATTTAATGAAGGAAAATGCTTGAAGCCTTTTCAGTGATTTAAAAGCTGCATCTGAAGCCAGTGAAGGTGATTGTGATGAAGAATTTGTTGCCAGTAGGGGTTGGTTCAGTAGTTTCAAAGTGAGGGCAAATTTACGTAATATTAATGGAGAATGTGAAGTTGTCCATAAGTCTGATGTTTGGACTTAATGTTTGTGTGTGTATATATATATATATATATATATATGTATATATATATGTGTATATATGTGTATATATATGTATATATATATATATGTGTATATATATATATATTTTCCCCTTTTTTGGCAAATGCCTGAACTTGTTGCCCTTGCATTCGCAGCATTTTAAGTGTCTTTTTTTTCCCTTGTCATTGTCTCCATGTTCGTATATGTTTACTATGGTAAATATATATTTTTACACATTTAACAAAAAAATAAAGTAAAATAAGTATTGACAGCTTCTATCCCCTACGTCTTACCTTGTCCTTTCATCACTTTCCTCTACAGAGTAACCATGAAAGATTCAAGGATACCGAGGCAATGACTGGAGGCAGGGAATATGGCGTGACATGGTTTCAACACTGAGAATGAATCAGGACAGAGGTGTTTGAATTCAAAACAGGAAAATGTCAGCTAATTCTGATCTATTTCTAATATCCAGAATGGATTTTTTTTTTTTAATTTCCTTTATTTTGATTAGTTCTGCTTAGTAAATCTTTAGTTTGTGGATAGAATGTGATTGGAATATCCGTTCTTTTGATTTCTAGCATTTATCACAATTTTCAAAGATATATTTATACATGTGTTTACAGGTATAAAACCTTTCTCCCTTACTGGACAGTAAATTCCATGAAGGCAATATCTAAGTCTGTTTTGTTCACCCCTTGATCCTCAGTACTGGTATAACAGTTGACATACCGAAGGTGTTTAATAACTCTTGACTTTTAAATGAATGAGAGAAAATCAGACAATCCTAGTAGTAAATTGTATATTGAGGGTTAGTGTTTGTCACCAGTTACTAAACTTGATTACTCAGCTAGCTTATTCTTCCCTATTTGATTGCATAGAAATGGACTGGGAGATATCAAAGGTGGCCAAACCAAAAACCAAACCTGTTGCCATCAGTTGATTCCAAACCTACTAAATTTTCTGTTACCTCCTTCTGATAGCTTACTAGCAGGCGGAAAGTGGGTTCTTACAGCTTAACAGGAAGTTGAGGAAAGAAAAACTGGAATTTGGGGCAGGAAATTGGTTTAAACAAGAAAGTATTCTATGCAAAATATTACATTTAAAACAGAAAAAACCTATAGTCTTCCAGTCAATTCCACACTCATAGCAACCCTATAGGACAGAGTAGAATTGCTTCATAGGGTTTCCAGGACTGTAATCTTAATGTAAGCAGACTGCCATATCTTTCTCCTGCGCTGTGGCTGGTGGGTTTGAACTGCCTACTTTTCGGTTAAGAGCCAAGCACTTAACCACTGTGCCACCAGACTCAAAAGCTTTATATTTATAGTATGCCTAGAAAGGAAATAATAAAGCAACTAAATGATTTGAAAAATTAAAAAAATATGGCGTCATTTATACTGAAGATATAATTTTTGAATAGCAATAATTATTTTAATGTTTCCCAAGACATGGTTTCTAAGATATGAGTGCACCACAGGGCTTAGAGAATCACTATTGAACACACATTTACTTAAAAGTTAAATTTCTAATTTAAAACATGGAAGTAATGATCTTGAACCTAGTAAGTGACTTTTATTGATTGGAAGATACAACAAAACCTCAGTAATTCAGATTCTACTTAACTTGGATTTTGTGATTATTTTCCAAGGCTGGCATTTCCCTTTGCATTATCTTGATGAAAGTTTTAACTTAATAGATGAATAGCTTCAAGCAGGAGAATTTAACCTTTATGGAAGCGATAACATAATTTTAGAAGTCTTTAGAACATTGTTTATATGCAAATGATGCTATTATTTATGAATTGATTTTTGTCCATTAAAGCAAGCCTAGAATAATTTTATTTTTACAGTTTTAGTTCTCTAGCATGCATATAATAATTCCAACTAATTATTAAAAACAGTGAATTGGAGTTGCTTGTTATTCATTTACCTATTTAACAAGTATTTATTGAGGGGTAATCATGTGCAAGGCCCTGCAAAGGGTACAGAGACAGACATAATTCCTCTTCTTCTGGAGTTTCTGGTCTACTGCAGTGTTCTTAAAACTTGTTTGACTGAACAAGTCTATTAATAAAAATATTTCAGAATGTACCATTAGCATATGCAGATTTATTCATAAATTGCATGCCTGAACAATTTCACTGATATATTGAACATATAAAAAACTAAGTCAAAATAAATTTTGACAGGATGAGGTAAAAAGAAATGGAAGTTTTAATAATGGATCTTTAGGTACATCTCCTGGGGCACCTGTTCCACACGTGGGCAAATCTTTGCCTAGTTTGTGAGATAGACATTGAGTCAATAAAAAGAAAAATGTTTATATACTTGTAAATATAATAAATTATATGAAAGAAAATGTAGTATTATGAGGGAGTAAGAAAATGAAAAGGGAGACCTCAGTGATGTAGCTAGGTCAGGAAAGATAATTCTGAGGATGTAATATTTGAGGTGAGGAATGAATTATCCAGGTCAAGTGAGGTGGGAAGAGCACTCTAGGATGAGGTTTCAACATTCTCAGAGGCCCTGTGGTTGGAGTTTGATCATTTGAGGAACTGAAAGAAGGCCAGTACAGGTTGAATAGAGATGTAGTGCATTCAGCTGAGAGGGTTTTTGGAAAAACACAAGATTGAAGGGTCAGGGAAGGCCTGTGGTAAGAAATTTGGGATTTTTGTCTCAGTGCATTGGGAAACAATTGAAAGGTTTTAAGCAGGGGATTGTCATAATCTGATTTACATTTACAATATTGATCTTTGGGTGATAACAGTCAGGATTTTTGTTTAAGAAATTCAGTGGCTGGTGCTATAAATATTGAGAGGAGGAAGATTCAGGGAGGAATTTATTGGAGGAATAGAGTTCTATTTTGGGCATGTTACATTTGAGATCCCCTGTTCCTTAGAGTTATGCTAGCTGCTGTGACAATTAAACCCGTAAATTACAGTGGCTTGGCAAAATCAAAGATTGGTTCTCTGAATTATTGATTCAGGGATTGAGGGTCTCTCCGTCTTGAGTCTTCTCATACTCTAAAGGCCCAAAGCCCTCTCAATCCAGCTTGTGGAAAAGGGAAGAGGGGCAGAGCCAACACGGTGCTATAGACAGAAGCACCACAGCATCCCTCCATAGCAAAGACCCGAAAAACTAAGTAAAACAGAGGCAAACATCACTCCTGGAACCCTAAGCATCAAATGAAGAGATAAAGAACTCAGCTAAGCACTGAATGGAATAAGAAACTGACAAAACAGAGAGGGAGGAGAGATACATGTGGAGGTCCTTTATCATCTAACTTAGCGCGGATTCGCCATCTTGGACTCTTGTTGGAGATCAGTGGACAGGGAGTACTAAAAAGCAGCTTCATGAAGCTCTCAGCAGGAGACAGAACACCTGGTAAGTAAAAATATACCCTTTCCCACGCCCCATCCTTCTGTCCCTTGCTCTTCCTCCACTGCTTCCTAGCTGGTTGCGATATCTCAGCCTGCCTGGAAGTGCAGGGTTCATGCCATTTGGATTTGCCCTGCCCGCTTTGGTGCTCAGTGTACAGGGAGTATGGGAAGGCAGCTTCACGGAGCTCCCCGCAAGAAACGGAACACTCCGTAACCAGTGATACACGCTTTCCCACCCCCACCCACCTTCCTCCCTCTGCTTCCTGCTGGCCGCACTCTCTTGGCTGGGAGGCGCCAGCTTCGGCCATGTGCAATTTGGATTCACGCTGCCCACACTGGGGCTCCCTAAGTGCCATTTGTTTGTTGCTTTTTTCCACTTCTTTTGGTTTCTTCCATGCTTCTCACCACCTTCCTGTACTTTCTGTTGAACACCTGGCTCCTTGTGCCATCTTTGCTTCTTCTTGAAAGGCTGTGAAGTGCTGCTCCACTGCAGAACTGCTTCCCCAGCCCGGACCGCCGTGCTGGTGGGATCCCTGGGGCTTTTTTTTATTTTATTTTCTTCTGTTTTGTTCATTTGTTTTCTTTTTCTTTTCGCAGCTTGGGAGCCCCTTCTAGCCAGGCTGTACTGCACAACTTAGGAGCCACTTTTCCAATCTGCACAGTTGTGCCAGTGGGATCCCTGGGGGCCTTTTTTCTCTTTGTCTTTCTTCATTTCTCGGTTTCTCATCTCTCTATACTTACCTAATTTTCCTGTCTCCTGAATACTTGAAACCCTGGTGGCAATGGTGATTAAGAGCTACTGCTGCTAAACAAAAGGTTGGCGGTTTGAATCCACCATGTGCTTCTTGGAAACCCAATGGGGAAGTTCTACTCTGTCCTTTAGGGTCACTATGAGTCAGAATTGACTGGAGGGCAGTGGGTTTGGTTTTTTTTTTTGGAATACCTTGAGCTGTGTGACATCTCTACCCCTTCTAGCCAGGCTATAGTGTGTAACCTGGGAGCCATTTTCCTAGTCTTCCCAGCTGCATTGGTGGGATTCCTGGGGGCTTTTCTCTCTAATTTTTATTTATGTATTTTTTTTTTCCTCCATTTCTCAGCTTCTCATCTTTCCACTCCAGTAGCAAACTCCCTCAGCACTCCTTTTTTTTTTTTGGCTCCTGTTTCTTTCTCCTCTCTCTCCTCTTTCCCGTACCCATCTTAGGTCCACACATCACAACCTCCCCCATCCTTCCTGCCTACCTGCACTATGCACTGAACATTACACCCCCAAGCAGCCAGGCATGGTCTACTGGAACCTGCCCTGCACTGATTCCTGGCCCACCCTATCTGCCCTAGTACATGCCACAGACAACCCATCCCAACCCATTCCCTTTGGCTGGACCTGCCCTACTTCACCATAGCTGAGCAACTGGCCCTGCCTGTTAGACAAGAAGGTGAAAAGTATCGTGCTCACAGACGAGCAAACAACAAAAAATGCACAGCCCACCTGCTCAGACATAACCAAATAAAAAGACAGGATGAAACAAATAAATCTACAATCAATAAATGAAGAAAATAACTACTGAATGTCTCAAAGACAGCAGAGAATTTCAAAACATAAAAAAAAAAAAAAGGACAGGCTGGTTCTAGTAAGTGTCCAAAATAAAACACCAGATGACTTTCCAGTAGAAGAAAAGGCACTAGAACTCCCTGATAGGGAATTCAAATCTCTAATATTCAGAGCTATCCAAGAATTGAAGCAAAAAGCAGACAAAGATGAAAAAGTAGACAAATTCATGGAAAAAGCAGACCAATTCATGGAAAATGCAGACAAAAAAAAAAAATGGAAGAACTCTGGAAAAGGGAAGAGAATATGGAGAATGCACACTTGCTTCTGACTGGCTTTTGCCCAGAATAGAACATATATTTTCTGTTTACATTCCTTTTTGGGGAACAAGCCACATGGTGTCACCAAGATCCAAAAGAACCTAGGAGATAGAGTCCCCTCCCAGCAACAGTAGCCACTTTTCAGGAGCGATTCTGCAGTATAGGAAGAGAAACAGCCATATTTGGCAAATAGCCACCCATTTCTGCCACACACACAGCTACTAGAGATTTTATTTGATATGTTGAGTAGAAACTTGACTATAGAAGTGGGTAGCTCAAAAGAGCAGTCTGGTCTGATGACAGAAATATTAGTATCATCTGTGCGTCATTGTAGAAAAGTTAGAAGAGAAAGACTGAACCCCAAAGCACACCTGCATTTAGTGGACAGAGAAATGAGAATTTTTTCAAAATATCTTCTGAAATTATCACTATCTCCAGTTTTTGTTGACTTCGTATTCATTTTTCCATCACAACTTGTCTAAACAAACATACTTTTTCATGTACTATAAAATATACATTTTTCTGATTACCGTATTCATCACCATTCCTAATTTTATATTTTTAAAAGTACTTTAGCATTCATTGTATAGCAATAGGAATCAAATTTTCAAAAATGCAGAATTCACCTTGATTTTTGTTATAAATTTCTACCCAAATTTATGGTATTGTTTTGTGAACTCAAAAATCAACATATAAGTGCATGAAATCTATAGAGGCATAAGTGAAGAGTAAAAGTAGAGAGATACTTAATTAAACCACTGATTTAATTCAATTTGGTAAAATACCAATAATTTGTTAAAATATAGATCATACTAAGATAAATTTAGAGCAGAGGTAGCAAACTCTGGGTCAAATCCAGCCTGACACCTGTTTTTTTTTGCAGCCTGCAAGTTAAGAATGGTTTTGACATTTTTAAAAAGTTGGGAAAAATAAAAAAAAATAATTTTTGTGACATTAAAAATGTATGAAATTTAAATTTCAGGGTTCATAAATAAAGTTTTGTTGGAAAATAGCCCACTCATTCATTTATGTATTGTCCATGACAGAGACAGAGTTGAGTAGTTGTGAAGAGATCTGCAAAACCTAAAATATTTGCTATCAAATTCATTACAGAGAAAACTGACCAATCTCTGATTTAGAGTATAGAGAGGGCAATTATTATTCGAGGTTTTATATATGTATATAAAATGCATTGAAAGCAGACAAGCACAGAAGTAAGGATTCAATAAATATTAGTTCTTTTTCTGTCCTTGTTTTCCATTCCTTTTCATGTTTTTTATGTAGCTATTTGAGGAAAATTTAAAGCACATTCATACTGTTAATCTCAGATACATTTATTAGTTTTATATATTTGAATTTAGATTGGAATCACAGCTTTAGTTAATCATATTAAATATACATTCATTAGTTAAGTTGTTTTATGTCAAGTTGTTGTAATGCATAGGGTGACTGTAGTAGGTGTTTGATAGCAGTGTTACATAAAGGTGGCATCTTTAATTCACAGGATTTTTTTTTGCTTTAAAATTTGTCTGAAAATTCAAGCTTTTGAAGTAAATAGGGAAAATGGACCTTCTTTTGTGTTTGTTTATATTTGATATTTAGAACTGCGATGTAGTGATAAGGTTAGTTGAATATCTTTTAAGTTATGTAAATCGAGTGTGCTCTCTAAGAAAATTGTTATGCAAGAAAGTATAAAAGATTAAATATATAAAATAACCAGTTCTCCAAATTTCGTAAAAGCAGAAACTATGTCTTTTGCCTCTTTTGTGTTCTTTCAATAGAATGAAAGTGTTTTAATTTGTATAAAATAACCAATGGTCAGTTTAACATTTTTCAAATTTAATTGAATATCTATTTTTGACATATTATTTGGTCTGATTTTCCATTTTGATAGAATTTAATACCTACCTATTGAAATTTCACAGAAAATCATGTCAATATAAAATATGAGGGTTTAGACGCTGATTCTAATCATTATCTTCTTTTTTTTTTTTAAATAATAGTTTATTGTGTTTTTGGTGAAAGTTTACACAACAAATTAGGTTCCTGTTTGACAATTTCTACACAAGGTGTTCAGTGACGTTAGTAACATTTTTCACAATGTGTCAGCATTCTCTTTAGTTGTGTTCTAGTTGTTCCATTTCCAGTTCTCTAGTTTCCCTGTCCTCTTATCCTTTCACCTTTGTTTAGAGTAACTGTTGACTCTGATCTTTACCTTCTAATTAAAAATAATTACTGTTCTGGCAATCGTGTATTTATTCACTTTCTGAACTATTGAATAGTTTTTTCTTCTTTTTTTGCTTACTTTCTTGTTTTCTGGAATTTCTCCTATCCCCAAATACCTTAAGATGAACAATACCTTCAAAGTAGTGTAAAAAATAAGATTTAAAATACCATCTAGGTGTAAACATGTAAAGAAAATAAGTCTCTCTGTATTTGTCCATTGTAATTAAAAAAAGTAAACTCCTTTTCCCCAGATATTGCCAAAAATATTATTTTCTCTGGAATACTAGATTCAAATATTACATGGAAATACTTCTATTATAGAAAAAAATCATAACTAGTTAAGAAGTTAAGAATAAAAGCTCATTGCATATATAATCTTATGTATATACATATTTGTAGATATTTGCATATACGTGTGTGTAAATGTATGCATGCGTAGTATATATATACATGTATGTATATGTATATATCTGTATGTATGCATGTATAAACTACACCCATTGCTGTTGAGTCAATTCCTACTTGTGGCAACCCTGTAAGACAGAGTAGAATTGCCTAATAGAGTTACCAAGGAGTGGCTGATCTTTTAACCAATGTGCCACCAGGGCTCTGTATATATATAAAACGAGATTTCATGTTACAAGGAGTAAAACACATAAAGTTTATCTTCTTTACTATATTATGTAAATATTTTCTGACTGTGGGAATGAAAATATGGTATATGGTATAGCTATCGCTAAGGCTAATGAGAAAGAAAAAAACATTTTTCTTTGAGAAGAGTGCAGGAGGAGATGTGGTCAAGAGATGGGCCTTTAATTATGTCTATGGTTCTCTCTAAAAGGAGCTCTGGTGGCACAGTGGTTAAATGCTTGGTTGCTAACCAATGAAAAGTCGGGGGTTCACACCTATCAGCAGCTCTGCAGGAGAAAGATGTGGCAGTCTGCTTCCATGAAGATTATAGCTTTGGAAACCCTATGGGAGTAGTTCTACTCTGAGTCAGAATTGATTCTTCATATAAACAAAATGGAACATTAATACTGACTGTTGGTATAGACACAAGTCCTTGTTTGCCAAGCCCTAAACCTCCTGATGGGCATTTGTTGTCATTAATAAATAAATATACATTTTTTCTTTTTGCTTTTCTTTTCACGTTTGCCTGTTGTAAAATGATGTCAGGGATCTCACCACGTCTTTTAACAAAGTGTGACTTTGCCATTATTATTGCTTTCAGGCTTAAGGCATTTCTAACTAGACTTTTCAGATGTGTATATATATCTGAAATACAGAACATATTTTGTGCTCACTCTCATGTTACTGGCGCAGAGTAAGGAAAGATACTAGATATTTCTTAATTATGGATGAATAACTTCAGAAATGTGCAGAGTTTACAGTAGTAACAAAAAGTTGATTATTGATACTTATTTATGACAGGTATATATTTTTAGTTAAAACAATTACAATTAAACATAAATGAAAAAGGAAAGAGAAGAAAAAAATTATGAAAATGACAACTGTGATGGTTAAAGTTATGTGTCAAATTGGCTAGAACATGATTGTCTATGGTTTGGCAGACATTATGTAATCATACTCCATTTTGTGATCTGATGTGAGCAGCGAATCAGTTGAAAGGGAAGTTTACTTGGGGGTGTGGCCTGCATCCAATATATACAGATGTTCTGGCAAATTTGCCCTCTCTGGATGCTGCAACTGACTTGTCATCCTCTAACCTCCAGTTCTTGGGATGTGAGCCAGCAGCTTGTTGTCTGGTCTGCCAGTTTTAGGTTTGTCAGCCCCTGTAACCACATGAGTTAGGAGAAGCCTCTAGCCTGATGTCTGACCCAGGGATTTGGGACTTGCCAGCTTCCACAACTACATGAGCCATTTCCTTGAAATAAATCTCTCTCTATATACACACGTCACTGGTTTTGCTCCTCTAGAGAACTTAGCCTAAGACAACGACTATCTCTGTTTTAAAACTAGTATTTTCGAAGAAGTAATTGATAACAAAATCTGACAGTCAGTTGACACTCTTTCTCACAAGAGAACTCTTTCTGTCTCTCCAAGATTGTCTCATTCACAAGCATTACTATTTAGACCAACAAGTTGGGATTTACTCTTTTTCTTATAAAAATCAATTTCTTGGTACAAAAATTCTCTCTCCATGCCATTAAATATCCCTTATTTTTTATAGCCTCAACCAAGTGCTTTTCTTTCCTAGTATCTATACTGGCTAAGATATTTCACAACTTGGCCTCATGTTCCTAAGGCAATGTGACCTCATGTTCCTATGGTTCCTATGGTGTTGCTTTCTTCCTATTAAGTTCACAAAAATTAATACAACATAGAAGAAACCAAGTTTTGACAAAATGTGCATCCTCTTATTGAATAAAGTAATTTGAGCTGATCTTCAAAGGAAGAAAATGCTATTGAGACTTTCAAAGCAATTAAAGTTTTTAAATAGTATTTTAAAGTCTACCTCTAAGAATTGCTTTTATTAATCTTATAAATCAAGAGTATCATTTGGTTATCATATTTTCTAATGTAATGTAGGAATTTTTTGATTTAATAGAACAGACAAAAATGTCAAACTTGTACAGGTTAATGACTCTCCCCTACCTCTACACCATCAACTGTATTTACGGACAAATTTCATTGACTGACTCTAGACCTTTATGTAAAAAGGTTATATTAAACACATCATGAAGGGATTGCATCAGAAAATATTTCTCACTTCCAACTCTTTTTGTGTAAGAGACAGTCAAGTACTGTGAATTTGAACTTTATAATAAGAAGAACATAATAACCTATTCACTACATTCATATATGTTTTCTCACTCCTGTGCCCCATTCTAAGGAGGGAGGATTCTTTTCTTCATTTTTGGGTCAGTTCATGATTTCTCCTTTTCTAGAGTTTGGATAATGTGCTGATTCTTGTAAGAAACAGATTATATTGCACCTCTTTTTTTCTGCACACTGGGATGTTTCATGAATGGAGAGTGTGAATTTCTGGGAAAGGTATGATGTGGATGGAGTGATGGCATAAGCATGAAGTAAAGGGAACTGGAAAGCAGCGTATAGGCAAACAGGGCTGCACTGATGAACTAAATGAGATTTTAGCCATTGACATTCAAGAGAAAAGACGTGAAAAGAGAAGAGCCACGTGGGTTGTGTCTTCGTGAGGGTTTCCATCTGTGTGGAGAATATTGAGAGTGGTAGTGATGCCTAGAAAGGATTTTAGAGATATCTTACCATGCCCTTTGGGGTTCCTCAAGAGATGAGTGCAAATTTTGAAGTATTTTTATCTTTACTTTTGTTTGTTTGACTATGTGTCTTTTATTGTAATACCATGCAAGACTGTATCAAAGCAAGGCCCTGGTAATTTTCAGGTTAGAAGTAATTACAAGAATCAGAGCAAACAGAGTCCAAATAGAGTTCTTATTAAATTTATTTTGTGAATCCCCTCTGTTACCTGTGTGAGAGGCTTATATTCCTTAGGAAGCAGCATGACTGCCTCTGGGATGAGGGATTAAAAGAAGAACAAAGATTAAGGAAAGTATTCTTGTAAAAAAGCAGATTTAATTTTAATTTATAGAAGATATCGTAAATAAAGTGTCCAGGACTCCTAAAACAATTTTTCAGTCTAAGGTTTCCATTCAGTCTAAGACTAAAGACTTTGATAGTTCAGGTGTTGGAGGAGTCAGGAGAAAGAAAAGTGCATTATGTGTTTAGGCTATTGTGGTCCTTGTGGAGAAGAAAGGACTGTTTCAGAGAGTGCCACAGCAGGAACCAACCAAGTGAAGTTTGTCTGGGATGAGCTTTCAGTGTTGCTCCTCAGCTCAGGCCAAGCCCACTATCAGTGTCCAGGTCACCTGTAAATATGAACTTTTAAAGAAAGGGACAATAGTAAGAAACTGAGGTAATATAGAAAAGAGAAATAAAAGAAAGGGTAGGAGAAGAAAGGAAAAGGAAAGAAAACTGACCCTGCTGGTTTAGCTATTTTGTCTTTTATAAGGACTTGATTAGGGAGGAGCTTAAGAGCAAGCATTAAAGGACTTGTTCAGTCTGTAAGAGGTTAGGAGGGCTGCTGAGGCCTTCAAAGAAAAAAATCACAATGAGTATTTGTCACAGGGGGCTAAAAAGAGTTGTTCAACCAGGAAACACTGATTAGAAACTCAGTTGGATTGAACACAAGAGGCACGTTAGAGATAATTAAAATCCCTGTTAATAATGAATTTACTGTAAGCTTCAGAGTAGATGAAAAAAATGGATTCAACTTTGGAGAATACATAGAAGGATAAAAGGGGCCAGGACTCATGAAATTATCTTAGTGATCCCCTGAACATGCCAAGACTAAAGGATATCAGAAACCAACTTATCATCAGAAAAGGTATGTCTAAGAGATACTGTGACATTGATAGACGTAAAAATTTAGAAGACATAACTGAAGTATAAGTACAGAATGGGAGAGAAACATAATTGTAAAATACAGTGAAACAGAATGAGAGTATGATAAAATGGAATTCAAAGGAGTATTGTGAGTTACACAAATCCACATAACAAAACTGTAGTAAAACACACCATAGAATAAGATAGTATTAGAATTATGATTGGCAAAGAGATATTTGAAGGATTAATTGGGGAAAACAAAGTCCTTTTGGGAGTTGGAGGACAGGAGTAAAATTCATTGATGGTAGAACTGAAAAAGATAAACATGGCATGGAAGAAACAAAAGTAAGACTTTAGTCTTCTAAAAATATGGGAAAAGACTACATCTAAGGCTCTGCCTTCTTCAGAGGGCAGGGAAAGCCAGCCGTGGAGGTCCATTATCTACAGGCACCAGCAGAGGACTCCCAGAGAGTGGGGACCTTTGTATCATTACATTTCATCATCCTGGGATCCAGAAAGGTGATATAGCACTTATAGGACCTAAGTAAAACAAACAAACCTACTAAAAAAATAAATAAAAAAGTTCCCTGCCCCCAAACGTGGTGACCATAGGCAGAATTGGAAATTAACAGACAGGGAAAGAGATATTTGCTAGATCCTAAGGTAAAAAAAACTGCTGAGTCAATATCAAACTATGTGGTTATAAGTCAGTGGATTTGTTAATCTAGGGTAAGGTCTTAGTCATCTAGTGCTGCTATAACAGAGGTACCACAAGTGGATGGCTCTAAGAAAGAAATTTAGTTTTTCACAGTCTAGTAGGTTATAAGTCCAAATTCAGGGCACTAGCTCCAGGAGAAGGCTTTCTCTCTCTGTCGGCTCTGGAGGAAGATCCTTGTCTTCAATCTTCCTCTGGTCAAGGAGCTTCTCAGGTGCCTGAACCCCGTGTCCAAAGTACACGCTCTGCTCCTGGTGCTGCTTTCTTGGTGTTATGAGGTCCCCAACTCTCTGCTTGCTTCCCTTTCCTTTTATCTTTTGAGAGATAAAAGGTGGTGCAGGCCCTAAAAAACCCAAGGGAAATTCCCTTTACGCTGGATCAGGGAGGTGACCTGAGTAAGAGTGGTGTTACAATCCCACAGTAATCCTCTTTAACATAAAATTACAGTTACAAAATACCGGGAATCATGGCCTAATCAAGTTGACACGCATTTTTTGGGGAACACAATTCAATCCATGACAGTTTGAAGGGGTTACATAGTGTGGGGTTACATAAACTTTACCTGAATAATTTGGGCTTTGTCTTTGGTTCCCAAGAGATAAACTTTAAAACTTCGGAATTTCCTCAGTAATTTTAAGTATCTTTGATGAGGGCTCCAGACCACACATAACCTAACAGATTATGTTAATAAGGTAACTTGGGTGGGAGCTGGCCAGGCCAGAAAGTTGTACCTCACAATATCCACTGACCTCAGGGGAGAGGGGCTGGAGTTTGCATTACATAATGAGACCCCCAATAAAAGCTCTGGACTCAGAAGCTCCATGGACTTCCTGGTTGGCGAAAGACATGGAATGAATGTGGGAGGGTAGTGCATCCTTTGGGTCATGGAAGATCCACTTCGTGAACCCTTCCAGATCCTAGCCTCATGTGTCTCTCCATTTGTATCCTTTTTGCTATAATGAAACTAATCTTAAGTACAGAGCTTTCTGTGAGTTATGTGAGTTGTTCCAGGGAATTTTTAAACCCAACATAGCAGTGGGAGTCAGAAAGTCAGAAGTGAGGGAGTCTGGGAATTCCTGAGCTTATGGAGAGTATCCTGAAGAAAAAAACCAAACCCAAGTTGATTCTGACTCATAGTGACCCTATAAGAGAGAGTAGCCTAAAGGAATACTGAATATGTAGCCGGCAGATTGGAAGTGACCCCCATGTGTCTGTCAGTTTGTCATACTGTGTGGGCTTGTGTGTTGCTGTGATGCTGGAAGCTATGCCACCGGTGTTCAGATATCAGCAGGGTCACCCATGGAGGACAGGTTTCAGATGAGCTTCCAGACTAAGACAGACTAGGAAGAAGGACCCGGCAGTCTACTTCTGCAAAGCATTAGCCAGTGAAAACCTTATGAATAGCAGCAGAACATTTTCTGATATAGTGCTGGAAGATGAGCACCCACGTTGGAAGACACTCAAAGATGACTGGGGAAGAGCTGCCTCCTCAAAGTAGAGCCGACCTTAATGATGTGGATGGAGTAAAGCTTTGGGGACCTTCATTTGCTAATGTGCCACGACTCAAAATGAGATGAAACAGCTGCAAACATGCATTAATAACTGGAACCTGAATGTATGAAGTATGAATCTAGGAAAATTGGAAATCGTCAAAAATGAAACACAACTCATAAACATCAGTATCCTAGGTATCAGTGAGCTGAAATGGACTGGTAGTGGCCATTCTGAATTGGACAATCATGTAGTCTACTATGCTGGGAATGACAACTCGAAGAGGAATGGTGTTGCATTCATCATCACAAAGAACGTTTCAAGATGTATCCTGAAGTACAATGCTGTCAGTGATAGGGTAATATCCATATGCCTAGAAGGAAGACCAGTTAATGTGACTATTATTCAAATTTATGCACCAACCACTAGGGCCAAAGATGAAGAAATAGAAGATTTTTATCAGCTGCCGCGGTCTGAAATTGATCGAACATGCAATCAAGATGCGTTGATAATTACTGGCAATTGGAATGCGAAAGTTGGAAACAAAGAAGGATCAGAAGTTGGAAAATATGGCCTTGGTGATAGAAATGATGCCAGAGATCGAATGTTAGAATTTTGCAAGACCAATGACTTCTTCATTGCAAATACCTTCTTTCACCAACATAAACGGCGACTATACCCATGGACCTTGCCAGATGGAACACACAGAGATCAAATTGACTACATCTGTGGAAAGAGACGATGGAAAAGCTCAATATCATCAGTCAGAACAAGGCCAGGGGCCAACTGTGGAACAGACCATCAATTACTCATATGCAAGTTCAAGCTGAAACTGAAGGAAATCAGAACAAGTCTATGAGAGCCAAAATATGACCTTGAGTATATCCCACCTGAATTTAGAGACCCTCTCAAGAATAGATTTGATGCATTGAACACTAGTGACTGCAGACCAGAGGAGTTGTGGAATGACATCAAGGACATCATCCGTGAAGAAAGCAAGAGGTCACTGAAAAGACAGGAAAGAAAGAAAAGACCAAGATGGATGTCAGAGGACACTTTGAAACTTGCTCTTGAGCATCGAGCAGCTAAAGCAAAAGAAGAATTGATGAAGTAAAAGAACTGAACAGAAGATTTCAAAGGGCATCTTGAGAAGACAAAGTATTATAATGACATGTGCAAAGAGGTGGAGATGGAAAACCAAAAGGGAAGAACATGCTCAGCGTTTCTCAAGCTGAAAGAACTGAAGAAAAAACTCAAGCCTCGAGCTGCAATAGTGAAGTGTTCCATGGGGAAAATATTAAACGACGCAGGAAGCATCAAAAGAAGATGGAAGGAATACACAGAGTCATTATACCAAAAAGAATTAGTCGATATTCAACCATCTCAAGAGGTGGCATATGACCAGGAACTGATGGTACTGAAGGAAGAAGTCCAAGCTGCTCTGAAGGCATTGGCAAAAAACAAGGCTCCAGGAATTGATGGAATATCAATTGAGATGTTTCGACAAACAGATGTAGTGCTGGCGGTGCTCACTTGTCTATGCCAAGAAATATGGAAGACAGCTTCCTGGCCAACTGACAGGAAGAGATCCATATTTATGGTGGCTTCTTTTTTTTTTTTTCATAGAATGAGTTAGGTAGTATTCCATCATTTTCTATGCTTTGAAATACCTTTAGTAGTAGTGGTGTTAACTCTTCTTTGAAAGTTTGGTAGAACTCTGCAGTGAAGCCGTCCAGGCCAGGGCTTTTTTTTGTTGGGAGTTTTTTGATTACCATTTCAATCTCTTTTTTTGTTATGGGTCTATTTAGTTGTTCTACTTCTGAATGTGTTAGTTTAGGTAGGTAGTGTTTTTCTAGGAATTCATCCATTTCTTCTAGGTTTGCAAATTTGTTAGAGTACAATTTTTCGTACTAATCTGATATGATTCTTTTAATTTCAGTTGGGTCTGTTGTGATATGGCCCATCTCGTCTCTTATTCGGGTTATTTGTTTCCTTTCCTGTATTTCTGTAGTCAGTCTGGCCAATGGTTTATTAATTTTTTTAAGGTTTTCAAAGAACCAGCTTTTGACTTTGTTAATTCTTTCAATTGTTTTTCTGTTCTCTGTTTCATTTAGTTCAGCTCTAATTTTTATTATTTGTTTTCTTCTGGTGGCTGATGGATTCTTTTGTTGCTTGCTTTCTATTTGTTCAAGTTGTAGGGACAGTTCTCTGATTTTGGCTCTTTCTTCTTTTTGTATGTGTGCATTTATTGATATAAATTGACCTCTGAGCACTGCTTTTGCTATGTCCCAGAGGTTTTGATAGGAAGTGTTTTCATTCTCGTTGCATTCTATGAATTTCTTTATTCCCTCCTTAATGTCTTCTCTATCCCAGTCTTTTTTGAGCAGGGTATTGTTCAGTTTCCAAGTATTTGATTTCTTTTCTCTGATTTTTCTGTTATTGATTGGCACTTTCATGGCCTTGTGGTCTGAGAAGATGCTTTGTAATATTTCGATGTTTTGGGTTCTGCAAAGGTTTGTTTTATGACCTAATATGTGATCTATTCTAGAGAATGTTCCATGTGCACTAGAAAAAAAGTATATTTTGCAGCTGTTGGGTGGAGTGTTCTGTATAGGTCTATGAGGTCAAGTTGGTTGATTGTACCAATTAGGTCTTCCGTGTCTCTATTGAGCTTCTTACTGGAAGTCCTGTCCTTCTCCGAAACTGGTGTGTTGAAGTCTTCTACTATAATTGTGGAGGTATCTATCTCACTTTTCAGATCTGTTAAAGTTTGTTTTATGTATCTTACAGCCCTGTCATTGGGTGCATAAATAATTAATATGGTTATATCTTCCTGGTCAATTGTCCCTTTAATCATTACGTAGTGTCCTTCTTTATCCTTTGTGGTGGATTTAACTTTAAAGTCTATTTTGTCAGAAATTAATATTGCTACTCCTGCTCTTTTTTGCTTGTTGTTTGCTTGATATATTTTTTTCCATCCTTTGAGTTTTAGTTTGTTTGTGTCTCTAAGATGTGTCTCTTGTAGGCAGCATATAGATATATCGTGTTTCTTTATGCGGTCTGAGACTCTCTGTCTCTTTATTGGTGCATTTAGTCCATTTACATTCAGCGTATTTATAGATAAGAATGTGTTTAGTGCTGTCATTTTGATGCCTTTTTGTGTGTGTTGTTGACAGTTTCATTTTTCCACTTACTTTTTTGTGCTGAGACTTTTTCTTTGTAAATGGTGTGTTCCTCATTTTCATAGTAGTTGAATTTATGTTTGCTGAGTCGTTATGTTTTTCCGGGTTTTTATTTTGAGTTATGGAATTGTTAGAACTCTTTGTGGTTACCTTAATATTTGCCCCTATTTTTCTAAGTAAAAACCTAACTTGTATCGTCCTATATCGCCTTGTTTTCCTCTCCATATGGCAGTTCTATGCCTCCTGTATTAATCCCTCTTTTTGATTATTGTGATCTTTTACATAATGACTTCAATGATTCCCTGTTTTGAGCATTTTTTTTTAATTAATCTTAATTTGTTTTGTGATTTCCCTATTTGAGTTGATATCAGGATGTTCTGTTCTGTGACCTTGTGTTGTGTTGTTATCTGATGTTATTGATTTTCTGACCCAACAATTTCCTTTAGTATTTCTTGTAGCTTTGGTTTGGTTTTTGCAAATTCTCTAAGCTTGTGTTTATCTGTAAATGTTTTAATTTCGCCTTCATATGTGAGAGACAGTTTTGCTGGATAAATGATCCTTGGCTGGCAGTTTTTCTCCTTCAGTGCTCTATGTATGTCATCCCATTGCCTTCTTGACTGCATGGTTTCTGCTGAGTAGTCTGAACTTATTCTTATTGATTCTCCTTTGTAGGAGACCTTTTTTTTTAATCACTGGCTGCTTTTAAAATTTTCTCTTTATCTTTGGTTTTGGCAAGTTTGATGATAACATGTCTTGGTGTTTTTCTTTTGGATCAATCTTATATGGGGTTCGATGAGCATCTTGGATAAATATCCTTTCATCTTTCATGATGTCAGGGAAGTTTTCTGCCAACAGATTCTCAACTATTCTCTCTGTATTTTCTATTATCCCTCCTTGTTCTGAATACCAATCACACGCAAGTTATTCTTCTTGATAGAGTCCCACATGATTCTTAGGGTTTCTTCATTTTTTAAAATTATTTTATCTGATTTTTCTTCAGCTATATTGGTGTCAATTGCTTTATCCTCCACCTGCCCCACTCTGCATTCCAATTCCTCAAGTCTGCTCCTCTGACTTCCTGTTGAGCTGTCTAATTCTGTAATTTTACTGTTAATCTTTTGGATTTCTGAATGCTGTGTCTCTATGGATTCTTGTAACTTATTAATTTTTCCAGTATGTTCTTGAATAATCTTTTTGATTTCTTCAACTGCTTTATCAGTGTGTTCCTTGGCTTTTTCTGTAGATTGCCTTATTTCATTTCTGAGGTCATCCCTGATGTCTTGAAGCATTCTGTAAATTAGTTTTTTATATTCTGCATCTGGCAATTTCAGGATTGTATCTTCATTTGGGAAAGATTTTGATTCTTTAATTTGGGGAGTTGTAGAAGCAATCATGGTCTGCTTTATGTGGTTTGATATCGACTGTTGTCTCTGAGCCATCTATAAAATATTGTAATGGTTTATTTTATATTTGCTCACTGAGACTTATGTTGTTTTGTTTTCTTTCAATGTATGTAGATGGGCTACTAGATTGTGCTGTCTTGATTGTTGTAGCCTTTGAATCACTTATTTCCTCTTACCAGCTGGTTTGGGCTGTTACCAGAAATATAAGCCTAACAGTCCATTCACTATTCTTGAGTAAAATCGGATTTTGGGTCACCAAGTGTGTGGGGTAGACTGTCACCTATTCGCTTAGAGGAGTAGTGGTGATAGTTTTGTGCACCAGATTCTAGTAGCAGCAGGGGGTCACATTTCGGGGGGGGGCAGGATGCTGACAGGCTTCCCCCAAGTGCCAGTGAGGTAGGTGTGTCTCTATTCCTAAAGCACTTTGGTGGGTGGGCTCTGCAGCTGTACCTTAGGCACCCAGTACATGTACCTCTACAGATTGGTAGATGTCACTATCTTCAGACCCCTATGGCAGGAGGTTAGGTGGTTTGGGTGGAGCTTCAGCCCTCCGTTCCCCAATGTGGGTCAATGAGGGCTCTGTTTAATAGGTAGAGATATCAGACCTGGGAAACTTGTCTTTCCAGTAATCCACTAAAACAATTACAGTCAGATCCCTATCAGAATTGCCTTTGCATTATAATAGCCACCTTGTTCCCTGTAGGGATGAAAACCCAAGACTGTGGATCTCAAATGCTTGGCTGGAGCTGGCTCTGTATTTTTAGCCCAATTTTGGGAAGTCGGGGAAGGATTCTTGGTCCCTGGGTTTTTTGTAGCTGCTTCTCTCAAGGCAGGAGAAAGGATTAGGAAAAGACAAAAGAAACAAACAAAGAAAAAAAAAACCACACAGCACTTCACTCTCTGGCCCAGGAAATTCCAATGTTAATGAAGCCGCCTGGGAAGGGGAGGGGAGGGTTCAGATAAATAGGAGAGAGTAGCACCCCGGCATATAGACAAAGTTACTTATCTTGCTTGGGATGACTGTTTTATCTGAGATTCCCGAGGGGCGTGTTGACTGTGTGCGCTGGCTGGGTAGAGATTGCCCCCGAGGGTCAGGCCCCCGTCCTGTGCTTGTGCTGTCTCAGAAGCTGTGGTTAGTTCGCTCCCAATCCAAAGCCCAGTGCCAAGGTTCCCCGGCTGGGAGGCCACACTCCTGGCTCCAAAACCAGTCACTGCCTCCCGGGACTTCTCCTCCTGTCAGCAGCGTTGCTGGGCTGCCTGTGTGAACTGGCTGAGTTCCCCCCGGGGTCGCTTCAGGGGGCTAGGGCTGTACCCCGTGTTTGCGCCGTCTCAGGATGCTGTGCTCAGCTCCCCTGCACCCAGTCCAAAGCCCGGCGCCAAGGTTTTCTGACTGGGACACTGGCTCCAGGCTCTGAAAACAGTTGCTGCTTCCCTGTGGTTGTTCCTTCTCTCGTTAGCCCCGTCAGTGTGCAGCCTGCTTGCCCTGGCTGAGTCTCTACAGAGGTTGCCCAGGGGGCTAGGCGTTAGGGCTGTGTCCCGTGCCTGCCCCACCTCAGCAAGCCGCAATCAGCCCTGCCACTTGGTACCAGGGAACCGCTGGAGCTCAAGGCTGTGGGGTGGGTCATGGGTTCCAGAAGCAGTCACTGGTTCAGGATGCAGCTTTTCACTCCCCTGTCACTCAGATCAACTCTTTAGATCGGTGTTGGATGATCAGGGTTCGGAGATTGTCATGTATGTGATCGATTCACTTGTTTTTCTGAGTCTTTGTTGCAAGAGGGATCCGATGTAGCGTCTGTCTAGTCAGCCATCTTGGCCCCCTGGAGATCCATATTTATGCCTAGTCCCAAGAAAGGTGATCCAACCAAATGTGGAAATTATAGAACAATATCATTAATATCTCGCGCAAGCAAAATTTTGCTGAAGATCATTTAAAAACTGCTGCAGCAGTATATTGACAGGGAACTCCCAGAAATTCAGGCCAGTTTCAGAAGAGGATGTGGAACCAGGGATATCATTGCTGATGTCAGATGGATCCTGGCTGAAAGCAGAGAATACCAGAAGAGGTTTACCTGTGTTTTATTGACTATCCAAAGTCATTCGACTGTGTTGATCATAACAAACTATGGATAACACTGCGAAGAATGGGAATTCCAGAACACTTAATTGTGCTCGTGAGGAACCTTTACATAGATCAAGAGGTGGTTGTTCGGACCTTATGAAGAAGAACGGGGCATCAGGATTGGAGGAAGACTCATTAACAACCTGGGTTATGCAGATGACACGACCTTGCTTGCTGAAAGTGAAGAGGACTTGAAGCACTTACTAATGAAGATCAAAGACCACAGCCTTCAGTATGGATTACACCTCAACATAAAGAAAACAAAAATCCTCAAAACTGGACCAATGAGCAACATCATGATAAACGGATAAAAGATTTAAGTTGTCAAGGATTTCATTTTACTTGTATCCATAATCAACAGCCATGGAAGCAGCAGTCAAGAAATGAAAAGATACATTGCATTGGGCAAATGTGCTGCAAAGGACCTCTTCAAAGTGTCGAAGACCAAAGATGTCACCCTGAAGACTAAGGTGCGCCTGACCCAAGCCATGGCATTTTCAGTCACATCATATGGATGTGAAAGCTGGACAATGAATAAGGAAGACCAAAGAAGAGTTGATGCCTTTGAATTGTAGTGTTGGGGAAGAATATTGAATATACCATGGACTGCCAAAAGAACAAACAAATCTGTCTTGGAAGAAGTGCGGCCAGAATGCTCCTTAGAGGCAAGGATGGTGAGACTGCGTCTTACATACTTTGGATATGTTGTCAGGAGGGATGAGTCCCTGGAGAAGGACATCATGCTTCGCAGAGTACAGGGTCAGCGGAAAAGAGGAAGACCCTCAACAAGGTGGATTGACACAGTGGCTGCAACAATGAGCTCAAGCATAACAACGATTGTGAGGATGGCGCAGGACTGGGCAGTGTTTCATTCTGTTGTGCATAGGGTCACTATGAGTCGGAACTGACTCAACGGCACCTAACAACAACAACATCAAGATCGGAAGTGAGGGAGCCCAGGCCAGCCTTCCTAGATTGCTGCTGGCATCCTGAACGGGTAGTTGGAAAACTCCAAATTTGTAGCCAGCTTTTAGTCAGAAGTGAGGGTGTCCTGTAGTGAGGGTGTCCTGTGGACTCCTAAACTTGTGGCTGGCGTCTAAGGGCCAACTTGGCAGTCTTGAGGACTGTGCCCTTTAACTTGTGAGGTCTTTTTTAGGTCTGGGTGGTTAGGGTCAGAGGAAGAAGTGCTGTATGTGAATCTGGTGTCACAACAGAAGTGGCAGAGAAGTGAAAAGTGGAGTTTTCGTTTTTCCCCACACACAGTAATGTCCCAAATGACTGCTTCCTGGGATATGTGAGAGTTGAAGATGAGAGGATATAAAAGGAAGAGGGTGCAAGAGGAATGAATGAAACATTTATTTTAAGTTCTAACTTTAAATATGAATACTTCAAACATGAATACCCTTTTATCAAAACCTAAAGATCCCAAACCCACTGCTATTGAGTCGATTCTGACTCATAGCAACCCCATAGGACAGAGTATATATACGTGCCCTCATAGGGTTACCAAGGAGCGCCTGGTGGATTCAAACTGCCAACCTTTTTGTTAGCAGCCAAACTCTTACCCATTACGCCACAAGGGTTTCCATCTTCTATCAAAACGTGTTTTAAATTTGCTTGTTGCATCAACATATTGGAAACACAAAGATTCTGATCTTTTTTAAAAAAAGTTTCAGATATAACATTCAGATGGATATCATGGAATCCTTTTTGGATTAACACCTGCTTAAAATTCTGCTTTGAGTGAGTAATAAACACTGGTGTAACCCAAACATTAGCCAAGTTACCAAATGCTACATTCTCTCTGTGGTGTAAAGTTTAAGCGGTCAAGGAATCAAACTGTTTCCTGGAATCATTCAGAAAAGAATAGCCATCAGCAACAGTTCCTAAGCCATCTTTAACCATTTTCCTTCCTCTCAATAACTTTCACACCCAAACCCTGCTGCTGAAGTTTCTCTCGCTCTGTGTCATCTCAGCATCCCACGATAATCTTCCTAGACCAAGCACAAAGAACTCTCAACACCTTTGCCTGCCTCCTGGTTTCCTGTAACTATTCTTCTTTGGCTAAAAATCTTTTCTATCTCCAATTTAAATATTGTATCCTCATCCCATTTTCATGTTCTTCTCAAACACTCTTAATTTGATTTGAAACATGAGGTTCGGAAACTTAGAGACTTAAGAATCTCCATTAGAAGGAGATGTGGTAGAAGAAAAATCAAGAAGTCAAAGTTATGGGATGGGTAGAGGTGGGAAGTTTGAAAGTATTTCTAATGTAATTTTTAATGGTACCATTATACATTCCTCCCTAGTCAATCCTTAGGAACCTTTCAAAAAAGGTGCGGGGGGCGGAGAGGGGGATGATGTAATGTTCATTTGGGCCATGTGCTTCTTATGTTTATAATCTCATCTCCTTCCTACCCCAGTACTTCTTGTCATGGGGTAAATATAGTACATCTTACACTTCTTTTATCCATTAAATTCCTGAAAAGCTAGAATAGCAAACTTATTTACATGTAAACATGTAGGCATTATGATTTCATACCCCTTCCCTCCAGGCTCTCTGCCCAGGCAACATGCGAGGATGATGTTGACTTAAGCAGGCATGGTGGCATTTAAGGTAAAAAGAAATTGATATATTTGAAGTACATTTCATACGGAGAATAATATACAGAACTTACTGATAGAATTGAAGGAAAAAAGGAAAGCAGGAGTCAAAGATGAAGCTAGGCTTTTAGCTTTTATACAGAAAAAATGATGGTGCCATTTAGAGAGATGGGGAAGATTGGAGCAGAACTAAGGGAATAGGTAAGAGAGTGGTTTGTGACGTGTCAATTAGAGATGCCTATTGAATATGTGAGTAGAGATATTAAGTGAAGCAAGACCATAGCTTGGCACTGGAGATATGATTTTGTAAGTCAATTCAAAAGCAGTAATTCTATCCATGAGGCTGGAAGAGATTGTATAAGGAGAGATTAAATTCAGAAAGATTTAAACAACAACAACCCAAAACAAACAAACAGAAAAACCTTCAGGTCTGAGTCTTCAGGCTCTCCAAAATTTAAAAATCAGAAAGGCTTTCTTGCTCCAGCAAAAGAGACAGAGATAGAGTATCCAGAGAGGTAAAAGGAAAATCAAGATACTGTGATATCTTAGAAGGGAATAAACTATTTCAAGAAAAAGTGACTGGTTTGTGGAATGCTATTAAGATGCCGAGGCACAGAAGATCAGCAAAGTGTGCCAGGATTTGACAAGGTGGTGTACTGATTGCCATAAAAAGAGCAATTTTGATTCATAAGTGAAGGAAGCCAGAATTATTGAAGAATGAATGAGAGAGGAGGAAGTGAAGACTGTGAGAGTACATTTTTAAGGCATCTTGCTATGAAGGGGATCAGAGATGAAATATTCTAAAGTGGGATATAGAGTTGAGGGAGAAAGTATTTTTTTTTAAAAGAGTAGACTGTAGAACACGTCAAAGGGTAATGGGAGTGATATGGCAAAAAAGAAATCAATAATGTGGGCGAGAAAGAGATTACTTAAAAATAAAAGTCCCAGGGAAGGTGAATGGAAGCAGGCCCAGACCACAAGTGAAGGGTTGGTAGATCATGTCTTCATGTCTTCCATTATAACAGAAAGGAAGACAGAGAATAAGAGTAAGGATGTAGCAAGGTTCATCACTTTGGTGGTGGGAAGACAATGGAGTTTCTGTCCAGACAAGGAAGGTGGAATCTGTGTGTGATAAAATACAGGAGGTTCCAAGCTGAGTCAAGACAAATATTATTCCCTTGATTACAACAGTTAAGTGTAATCCAGTTCCCCAGTGGAGAGGAACTGAACTGGAACTGATATTCATAATATATAATAAACTTTATATAGTTTTCTTTATAGAGAGTAGATTCAGTCATTACCAACAAATCCTTTTATTATTGCCAGAATACTTCAAGTAAAAAACTCTGCTAGATGTTATTAAAAATAGGTCCAGGGCTTTTAGGGGCCCCATCTTACCACTGGAATCACCATTCTGGTGTCCAGTGTGGGGGACCAAGGAAATAGACTTGCCTCAAGGAGCTCTGTCTGCAAGGGCTACATGTTTCCTTTGGAATAATAATGAGAAGGAAGAGAAGGAGGAAAACAGCTTAACACTTATTGAAGACCTACTATGTGCCAGGCACTGTGTTGAGTACTGTACATAATTATCCCATTTAATTCTCATAACAAAGGTAAGGATATTACCTTCTTTTTACATTTGAGGGAACTAAGACTTAGAGAAGGTAAATGACTTGTCCACAAGTTCATAGCTAGGATTTGAACTTTGTGTTGTCATTAGTTGCCATTGAGTCAATTTCAACTCATGGCAACCCCGTATATGCTGAGTAGAACTGCTCTATAGGGTTTTCAAGGTTGTGACTTTTTGGAAGCAGATCACTAGGCCTGTCTCCTGAGGCACATCTGGGTGGATTCAAATCACCAACCTCTTGGCTAGTAGTCAAGTACTTAACTGTTTGGGCCACTCAGGTACTCCAGGATTTGAACTTAGACCCGTGTGATTCCAGAGGCAGCAGAATGTGTGTGTGCACATGTGAGATCATGAGCTGGGTAGCTTAGCAAATGCCGTCAGGTTTGAAGCCTACTAACAGAGTAGGATATTATCAAATTTTAAAATCTTACTTTTATAGAGTTCAGACTGAAACCAGGAGGGAAATAGCTAAGAAAAAATAAAGTAAGAATAAACAAAGTAAATAACATAACACTGCAGAACTTAGAACTAGAAACTGAGAAAAAAAAAAAAAAGTTTATTCTATTTTAGTCCAAAGAATAGACTGAGTGCAAACAGGAGAAAAAAAAAAAGATATATACAAAAATATACATATGCATATGTGTACAGATATAGATATATTTGTTGAACCTTAGAATGACAGAATTTGTAGCCCTAGCAGTAACCTCAGAGGGCATCTCAACTAAACTTCTTGTTTACAGATTAGGAAAGCAATGCTCAGTATAGTTGCCAAGGTCAAAGAGTGAGTTAAAGAGTGGAATTAACCCCAGATTTCAGATTTCTTACCTTTCCAATGCTTTCCCAGTGCCTCATGGAGCCTCTGTTAAGCACAGAAATAAAATAGAAATTAAAACATAAATAGTTAAAGGAAAGGCACAAAAGAAAGAACATGGTTAAGGTATGAAGAAAAGAAAAAAAACAAGTAAATACAATGTTTACATACTAAAACATACTCAGGAGAAAAGTATTGAATGTTTTAAGAGAACTGTGGTCGGGTTTATATGAGTATGATCAAGAGGAAAGAATTGAACAGTATTTAAAAAAATAAGTTCAGAGATTATCAAAGAAGCAAAATTAGGAAAAGAACAGCAAATAGCGCACAGAAGTCCTTAAAGGGATGGAGAAACAAAAGTTTTGACAGAAAAGTCATAGATATTATGGTGAATCTGGGAGCCATGGTGTTGAATTCTGGAAGGTGTTTGGAAGTGTTCTGCCCAACCTCTGACAGAAGTCTTCAAAGATATATGGAAAAATGTTAAATGACTACATTGTTCAAATAAGGTGATAGTGATGTTTTTAAAAAAGGGAGTGGAAGATAGCCCAGCTTACATGTTTTGATACACCTACAAGGCTAAAACTCTATGTTAATCTACTTTTTGAACCTTCTAAATTCAGTCTGATTGGAGTTGTCGGTATTACACAATTACAATGATGCTTCAAATCACCTGGTTTTGTCTACATGCCCCTACAAGCATGCACCGTTGTTTTTGTAGCTGCAGTCTTTTTATAGGCACTGATTTTGCCAAATTTTCTGGTGTTTTAGCTAAAATATTGTGGTAATTAGTTCTTGTGAACCTATATCCATAACTTTTGAGAGTGAAGTAGTAATTAAAGGAAAAGAAGGAATGACCTATGTGATTTATGATTTATGAGTACCATTAGTACAACAAACATTTCTAAGGATTCTGCATGGCCTGTTGTGGGAGGAGGTGGGGGGGTGCTCCATGAGTTTCTGCACTGACACCAACCCTAGTGACACCACTGAAGCAGCTATGAACATTCACATATATATGTATTTTATATGTATATATACTTTTTATTGTTCTTGAAAATGTACATAGAAGAACATACACCAATTCAACAATTTCTACATGTACAATTCAGTGACATTGATTACATTCTTCAAGTTGTGTAAGTATTCTTACCCACCTTTTCCAAATCATTCCTGACCCGTTAACATAAACTCACTGCTCCTTAGTTTCCTACATAATCATTTGAGTTGCTGTATTCAATTTGATTCCATTGAGATAGATCTTAAAAGAGTACAATGTTCAAGGCAGACATTCTTTAATAGTTAAGCTAAACTATTGTTTGGTTTTAAGACGATTCATGATCATATGTCTCTTGGTGGACCTATGGGAAAATAAAATTTTGCAGCATCCTTCAAATGAGCCACTAGGTAGGTCTCCTTCGTGAATCATCTCCTTGGTATTATAGGAAATCATCACCGTTGGAGCTGGTTTCCTACAGTTTCTGACCCAGGCAATAAATTTTCTTGAACTCTAGTGGTGAATCTGAGAGCTGTGAAAAAGGCTCCCCTTACTGTTGCTTTTCTCCCTTCCAACACATTTGTAATATTGAATCCCCTTTATTCAATCATATTTTGCTTGAAATACCTAGAATGATTTCTGTTTTTCTTAACTTAAATTTCAAGTGTTATGTTATTTGATATCAGAAATGGTTCCCGGATATAGACTGCCAAAGATAAAAATCTGAGATTCTTTCTCTCACCTAGGGCTGCCAGATAAAATACAGGATGCCAAGTTAAATTTGAGTTTTAGATAAAAAAATAAATAATATTTCAGTATAAATATGTATTATCAATATTTATACTGAAAAATTGGAAAGGTGTACATCAGGGTTTTATCCTTTCACCATATGTTTTCAATCTGTATGCATAGCAAATAATCTGAGAAGCTGGACTATATGAAGAAGAACGGGGCATCAGGATTGGAAGAAGACTCATTAACAGCCTGTGTTATACGGATGACACAACCTTGCTTGCTGAAAGTGAAGAGGACTTGAAGCACTTACTAATGAAGATCAGAGACCATAGCCTTCAGTATGGATTACACCTCAACATAAAGAAAACAAAAATCCTCACAACTGGGCTGATAAACCATATCATGATAAACAGAGAAAAGATTGAAGTTGTCAAGAATTTCATTTTACTTGGCTCTACAATCAACAGCCATGGAAGCAGCAGTCAAGAAATTAAACGACGCATTGCATTGTGCAACTCTGCTGCAAAGGACCTCTTCAAAGTTTTGAAAAGCAAAGATGCCACCTTGAGGACTAAGGTGCACCTGACCCAATTCATGATATTTTCAGGTGGCTCCTGTGCATGTAAAATCTGGACAAGGAATAAGGAAGACCAAAGAATTGATGCCTTTGAATTGTGGTGTTAGAGAAGAATATTGAGCTGCCATAGGAATGAACATATCTGTCTTGGAGGAAGTGCAACCAGAATGCTCCTTAGAGGCAAGGATGGCAAGACTTTGTCTTACGTACTTTGGACATGTTCCAGTAGGGACCAGTCCCTGGAGAAGGACATCATGCATGGTAGAGGGTCAGCAAAGAAGTGGAAGACCCTCAAGGAGATGAATTGACATAGAGGCTGCAAAATGGGCTCAAGTATAGCAACGATTGTGAAGATGGCACAGGACCAGGCACTGTTTCGTTCTGTTGTAAATATGGTCACTATGAGCTGGAACAGACTTGACAGCACCTAACAACAACAGTGAACATATATACTACTCCCAAAGTTTCTTGTGCTCCTTTGTAATCCTGTCTCCCCCTATTCCTTAGGCAACCACTCTTCTGCTTTCTTTCTCTACAGATTAGTTTTTATTTTCAAGAGTTTTTCGTAAAAAGAATTGTGTAGTATGTATTCCTTTTTGTCCAGATTCTTTACTCAGCATAATTATTTTGAGATTCATTCATGTTGTGTGTATTAACAGTTAATTCTTTCTATTTCTGGATAATATTTAATTGTATAATTATGTCATAGTTTATCTATTATCTGTTGATAAGAACTTGGGTTGTTACTAATTTTGGACTATTGCAGAAAATACTTCCATGAATGCTTTTGTATAAGAATTTGTGTGGACATATGGTTTCATTTCTCGTAGGTATATGCTTATTAATGGAATGGCTGGACGATATGATAATTATATGTTTAACTTCTTAATAAACTGCCAAACCGTTTTCTGAAATGGTTGTACCATTTTACATTTCTACGAGCTGTGTATGTAAGTTCCAGTTTCTCTTCCTCACCTTTACTTGATGTGGTCCTTCTTTTTCTTTTAGTCATTATAATAAGTATGAGTCATATGTCATTGTCAGTTATATTTTTATTCCACAGCAATTAATGATGTTGGTCATCTTTTCATATGCCTGTTTGCCATTAAAGGCACTGGATTTGGGTTGTTTGCCATTGGTGTATCTTCTCCGGTAAACATATGTTCAATTATTTAACCCACTTTTTTAAGAAAGAGTTGTTTCCTTATCATTGAATTTTGGTAGTTCTTTGATAGTTTTTGCATCTACATATTATAGATACAATCCCTTGATCAGATATATCATTCTTAAATATTTTTTCTCAATCAGTGGTCTGTGTTTTCATTCTCATTGCTGTCTTTCAAAGAGCAGAAGTTTAAATCTTTTATGAAGTCCAACTTTTCATTTTATGGATCATACTTTTCATAATGCATCTAAAAAATATTTGCCTACTCCAAGGCCACAAAATATTCTCATGTTTTATTCTAGAGGTTTATAACTTAATGTGTTATATCTACATTTATGAGGCATTTTAATTTTTATATACAGTGCAAGTTATGAATTAAAGTTTTTTTTTTTCGTATGGATATCCAATTGTTCCAACACCATTTCTTGAAAAAACTATCCTTTCTCCAATGACTTGCCTTTGGACCTTTGTGCAAATTAAGTTGTTCATATATATGTGGGTCTATTTATAGACTCTCTATTCTGTTCCATTGACCTGTTTCTCTTCCTGTACACCACGCCACACAGTCTTGATTATTGTAGCTTTAAATAAGTTTTTAAATAAAACAAACTAACATACCCATTGCTGTTGAGTTGATTCCAACTCATAGAGACCCTATAGGACAGAGTAGAACTGTCTAATATAGAGTTTCCAAGGAGCACCTGGTGGATTCGCACTGCCAACCTGTTGGTTACCACCTGTAGCACTTAACCACTACACCACCAGGGTTTCCTGAAATGTTAGACCTTCAACTGTATTTTTCTTAATCAAAGTTGTTTTGGTTATTTTAGTTCCTTTAGATTTCCATATTAATTTTAGAATCAGATTCTCAAGTAAAAAAAAAAAAAAACTGATTTTGACTGGGTTGATATTGAATCTATATGCCAATAGTAAAAAGTTACCATCGTAACAATATTTAGTCTTCTGACCAATCAACATAGAATGTCACTCAATTATTTTAGGACTTTTTTTGTTTTCAGCGTAGATTCTGCACATGTTCATTACCTTTATCCCTAATCATTTCACATTTTGATGCTATTGAAAAAATTGCAATTGAATTGTTTTCTAACATCAATTTTTAGTCGTTTATTTCTGATATATAGAAACACAATACTTTTTTTATAATTTTTATTGTGCATTAAGTGAAAGTTTACAAATCAAGTCAGTCTCTCACACAAAAAACCCATATATACCTTGCTACACACTCCCAATTACTCTCCCCCTAATGAGACAACCTGCTGTCTCCCTCCACTATCTCTTTTCGTGTCCATTTTGCCAGCTTCTAACCCCCTCCACCCTCTCATCTCCCCTCCAGGCAGGAGATGCCAACACAGTCTCAAGTGTCCACCTGATCCAAGAAGCTCACTCCTCACCGGCATCCCTCTCCAACCCATTGTCCAGTCAGTCCAATCCATGTCTGAAGAGTTGGCTTCAGGAATGGTTCCTGTCCTGGGCCAACGGAAGGTCTGTGGGCCATGACTACCGGGGTCCTTCTAGTCTCAGTCAGACCATTAAGTCTGGTCTTATGAGAATTTGGGGTCTGCATCGCACTGCTCTCCTGCTCCCTCAGGGGTTCTCTGTTGTGTTCCCTGTTAGGGCAGTCATCAGTTGTAGCTGGGCACGATCTAGTTCTTCTTGTCTCAGGATGGTGTAGCCTCTGGTTCATGTGGCCCTTTCTGTCTTTTAGGTTCATAATCTCCTTGTGTCCTTCGTGTTCTTCATTCTCCTTTGATCCAGGTGGGTTGAGACCAATGGATGCATCTTAGATGGCTGCTTGCTAGCCTTTAAGACCCCAGACGCCACTCTTCAAAGTGGGATGCAGAATGTTTTGTTAATAGATTTTATTATGCCAATTGACTTAGATGTCCCCTGAAACCATGGTCCCCAGACCCCTGCCCCTGCTATGCTGGCCTTCGAAGCATTCAGTTTATTCAAGAAACTTCTTTGCTTTTGGTTTAGTCCAGTTGTGCTGACCTCCCCTGTATTGTGTGCTGTCTTTCCTTTCACCTAAAGTAGTTCTTCTCCACTGTCTAATTAGTGAATCCCCTCTCCTCCCTCCCCCCTCTCATAACCACAAAAGAATGTTTTCTTCTCAGTTTAAACTATTTCTCAAGTTCTTATAATAGTGGTCTTATACAATATTTGTCCTTTTGCAACTGACTGATTTCACTCAGCATAATGCCTTCCAGGTTCCTCCATGTTATGAAATGTTTCGCAGATTCCTCCCTGTTCTTTACTGATGCGTAGTATTCCATTCTGTGAATATACCCATAGTTTATTTATCCATTCGTCCGTTGATGGGCATCTTGGTTGCTTCCAGCTTTTTGCTATTGTAAACAGTGCTGCAATAAACATGGGTGTTGCATATATCTGTTCGTGTAAAGGCTCTTATTTCTCTAGGATATATTCCAAGGAGTGGGATTGCTGAATCGTGTAGTAGTTCTATTTCTAGCTTTTTAAGGAAGCGCCAAATCGATTTCCAAAGTGGTTGTACCATTTGACATTCCCACCAGCAGTGTAGAAGTGTTCCAATCTCTCCAGAGCCTCTCCAACATTTATTATTTTGTGTTTTTTGGATTAATGGCAGCCTTGTTGTAGTGAGATGAAATCTCATTGTAGTTTTGATCTGCATTTCTCTGATGGCTAATGATCGTGAACATTTCCTCATGTACCTGTTAGTTACCTGAATGTCTTCTTTAGTGAAGTGTCTATTCATCTATTATGCCCATTTTTTAATTGGGTTGTTTTTCTTTTTGTGGTTGAGTTTTTGCAGTATCATGTAGATTTTAGAGATTAGGCACTGATCAGAAATGTCATAGGTAAAAACTTTTTCCCAGTCTGTAGGTAATCTTTTTACTCTTTTGGGGAAGTCTTTGGATGAGCATAGGTGTTTGATTTTTAGGAGCTCCCAGTTATCTAGTTTTTCTTCTGCATTCTTATAATATTTTGTATACTGTTTATGCCATGTATTAGGGCTCCTAATGTTGTCCCTATTTTTTCTTCCATGGTCGTTATCGTTTTAGATTTTATATTTAGGTCTTTGATCCATTTTGAGTTAGTTTTTGTGCGTGGAGTGAGGTATGGGTCTTGTTTCCTTTTTTTGCAAATGGATATCCAGTTATGCCAGCACCATTTGTTAAAAAGACTGTCTTTTCCCCCATTTAACTGTTTTGGGACCTTTGTCAAATATCAACTGCTCATATGTGGCTGGATTTTTGTCTGGATTCTCCATACCGTTCCATTGGTCCATGTATCTGTTGTTGTACCAGTACCAGGCTGTTTTGACTACTGTGGCAGTGTAATAGGTTCTAAAATCAGGTAAAGTAAGGCCTCCCACTTTGTTCTTCTTTTTCAGTAATGCCTTATTTATCTGGGGCCTCTTTCCCTTCCATATGAAGTTAGTTATTTGATTCTCCATCTCATTAAAGAATGTCGTTGGCATTTGGATCAGAATTGCATGAAATGTATAGATTGCTTTGGTAGAACAGACATTTTTATAATGTTAAGTCTTCCTATCCACGAGCAAGGTATGTTTTTCCACTTATGTAAGTCTCTTTTGGTTTCTTGCAGATGTGTACTGTAGTTTTCTTAGTATAAGTCTTTTACATCTCTGGTAAGATTTATTCCTAAGTATTTTATCTTCTTGGGAGCTACTGTAAATGGCATTGATTTGGTGATTTCCTCTTCGATGTTCTCTTTGTTGGTGTAGAGGAATCCAACTGATTTTTCTATGTTTATCTTTTATCCCGATACTCTGTTGAACTCGTCTATTAGTTTCAGTAGTTTTCTGGAGGATTCCTTAGGGTTTTCTGTGTATAGGATCATGTCATCTGCGCATAGAGATACTTTGACTTCTTCCTTGCCAATCTGGATGCCCTTTATTTCTTTCTCTAGCCTAATTGCTCTGGCTAGGACCTCCAACACAATGTCGAATAAGAGTGGTGATAAAGGGAATCCTTGTCTGGTTCCCGATCTCAGTGGGAATGCTTTCAGGCTCTGTCCTTTAGGGTGATGTAGGCTGTTGACTTTGTATAAATGCCCTTTATTATGCTGAGAAATTTTCCTTCTATTCCTATTTTGCTGAGAGTTTTTATCATGAATGGGTATTCAACTTTATCAAACACCTTTTCTCCATCAATTGATAAAATCATGTGATTCTTGTGTTTTGTTTTATTTTTGTGGTGGATTACATTAATTGCTTTTCTAATGTTGAACCATCCCTGCATACCTGGTATGAATCCCACTTGGTCATGGTGGATTATTTTTTTGATATGTTATTGGATTCTATTGGCTAGAATTTTGTTGAGGATTTTTGCATCTATGTTCATGAGGGATATATATCTATAATTTTCTTCTCTTGTGGTGACTTTACCTGGTTTTGGTATCAGGGATATGGTGGCTTCATAGAATGACTTTGGTAGTATTCTGTTCCCTTCTATGCTCTGAAATATCTTTAGTAGTAGTGGTGTTAACTCTTCTCTGAAAGTTTGGTAAAATTCTGCAGTGAAGCCGTGCGGACCAGGGTTTTTTTTAATTGGGAGTTTTTAGATTACCTTTTCAATCTCTTCTTTTGTTATCGGTCTATTTAATTGTTCTACCTCTGATTGTGTTAGTTTATGTAGGTAGTGTGTTTCTAGGAATTCATCCATTTCTTCTTGGTATTCAAATTTGAGTACAGTTTTTCATGGTAATCTGATACGATTCTTTTAATTTTAGTTGGGTCTGTTGTAATATCGCCCATCTCGTTTCTTATTTGGGTTATTTGCTTCCTCTCCTGTTTTTCTTTTGTCAGTTTGGCCAGTGGTTTATCAATTTTATTGAGTTTTTTTAAAAAACAGCTTTTGGTCTTGTTAATTCTTTCAATTGTTTTTCTGTTTTCTATTTCATTTAGTTCAGCTCTAATTTTTATTATTTGTTTTCTTCTGGTGCCCGTGGGTTTCATTCGTTGCTCTCTTTCTATTTGTTCAAGTTGTAGGGACAATTCTTTGATTTTGGCCCTTTCTTCTTTTTGTATGTGTGCATTTATTGATATAAATTGGCCTCTGAGCACCGCTTTTGTTGTGTCCCAAAGGTTCTGATAGGAAGTGTTTTCATTCTCATTGGAGTCTCTGAATTTCTTTATTCCATCCTTAATGTCTTCTATACTCCAGTCTTTTTTGAGCAGGGTATTGTTCAGTTTCCAAGTGTGTGATTTCTTTTCCTGCTTTTCCTGTTATTGATTTCCACTTTTATGGCCTTATGGTCAGTGAAGATACTTTGTAATATTTCAATGTTTTAGATTCTGCTAAGGCTTGCTTTATGTCCTAATATACGGTCTATTCTAGAGAATGTTCCATGTGCACTAGAAAAGAAAGTATACTTGGTTGCTGTTGAGTGGAGTGTTCTGTATACGTCTACGAGGTCAAGTTGGTTGATTGTGGCATTTAGATCTTCCGTGTCTTTATTGAGCTTCTTTCTGGATGTCCTGTCCTCCGCCAAAAGTGCTGTGTTGAAGTCTACTATTATTATTATGGAGGTGTCTATCTCACTTTTCAATGCTGATAGAGTTTGTTTTATGTATATTGCAGGCCTGTCATTGGGTGCATAAATATTTAATAATGGTTATATCGTATCCTCTTGGTGTATTGTCCCTTTAATCATTACATAGTGCCCTTCCTTATCCTTTCTGATGGATTTAAGTTTAAAGTCTATTTTGTCAGAAATTAATATTGCCACTCCTACTCTTTTTTGATTGTTGTTTGCTTGATATATTTTTTTTTTCTACCCTTTGAGTTTTAGTTTGATTGTGTCTCTAAGTCTAAGGTGTGTCTCTTGTAGGCAGCATATAGACGGATCTTGTTTTTTAATCCATTCTGGCACTCTGTCTCTTTATTGGTGCATTTAGTCTATTTACATTCAGGTTAATCATGGATAGGTATGAATTTAGTGCTATCATTTTGATGTCTTTTTTTTTGTGTTGTTGGCAGTTTCTTTTTTCCACTTAATTTTATGTTCTGGGTAGATTTTCTTTATATATTGTCCTTTCCTCATACTTGTTGTCGTTGGTTTTGTTTCTGCTGAGTCTGCATTTTTCCCTTGTGTTTTATTTTGATGAGTAGGATAGTTTGTCTCCTTTGTGGTTACCTTATTATTTATCCCCATTTTTCTAAATTTTGAAATAACTTTTATTTCTTTGTACCACCATATCTTCCTCTCCATATGGAAGGTGTATGATTACATTTCTTAGTCCCTCTTTATTATTTTAATGTTGTCTTCTTTTATTTAACAACATCACAGTTACCCTGTGTTGAGCTTCTGTTTTTTTTTTTTTTTTTTTTAATAATTTAGCTTTGTTTTTTTGGATTTCCCTGTCTGGGTTGACTTCTGGTTGCTCTGCCCAGTGTTCTAGTCTTGGGTTGATACCTGATATTATTGATTTTCTAACCAAAGAACTCCCTTTAGTATTTTTTGTGGTTTTGGTTTGGTTTTTATGAATTCCCTCAACTTGTGTTTATGTGGAAATGTCTTTATTTCACCTTCGTATTTAAGAGAGAGTTTTGCTGGATATATGATCCTTGGCAGGCAATTTTTTTCCTTCAGTTTTTAAGATATGTCCTCCCATTGCCTTCTTGCCTCCATGGTTTCTGCCTAGTAGTCCGAGTTTATTCTTACTGGCTCTCCTTTGTAGGTGACTTTTCATTTATCTCTCACTGCTCTTATAATTCTCTCTTATCTTAGGTTTTGGCAAGTTTGATTATAATATGTCTTGGTGACTTTCTTTTCAGCTCTACCTTATGTGGAGTTCAGTGAGCATCTTGGATAGATATCTTTTCATCCTTCACGATGTCAGGGAAATTTTCTGCCAACAAAGCTTCAACAATTTTCTCTGTATTTTCTGTTGTCCCTTTCTGTTCTGGTACTCCAATCACTTGTAGGTTATTTCTCTTGATAGAGTCCCAAATGATTCTTAAGGCTTCTTCTTTTTTTTTAATTCTTTTATCTGATTTTTCTTCAAATATATTAGTGCCAAGTGATTTATCTTCAAGTTCAGAAATTCTAGCATGTACTTGCTCAGTTCTGCTCCTCTGACTTTCTATTGAGTTATCTAATTCTGTAATTTTATTGTTAATCTGAATTTCTGATTGCTGTCTGTCTATAGATTTTTCGAGCTTATTAAACTTTTCATTATGTCCTGAATAATCTTTCTAATTTCTTCAGTTGCTTTATCTGTGTGTTCCTTGGCTTGTTCTGTGTATTGCCTCATTTCCTTCCTGATGTCTTGAAGGGTTCTGTATATTAAAGTTTTGTATAGGGTCGCTATGAGTCGGAATCGACTCCACGGCACTGGGTTTGGTTTGGTTTATTCTGCATCTGGTAATTCCAGGAATGCACTTTCATCTAGAAGATCCTTAGATTCTTTGTTTTGAGAGCCTGTTAAGGTGATCATGGTCTGTTTCTTTATGTGACTTGATATTGACTGTTGTCTGCATGCCATCTTTAAAGTTATTGTATTAGTTTATGCTTGCTTACTGTGTTGTAGCTGCTTGCTTTGTTTTGTTTTGGTATATCCCTATGGGTTGCTTGAGTGAGCTAGCTTGATTATTTTTTCCTTTGGAGCTCTTGTGCTCTGTCCCCAGCTGGCTAGAGCTGTTATCAGGCACATCAGTCTAGGGGTCCATTCAGTTTTCTTGTATGAATTCATCTCAGGTTTCCAGGTAGCTGATCATCAAGTGTGTGGTACAGGCTCTGTCCTACAGTCTTAGAGGGGCAGGGGTGATTGGCATATATACCGGTATCTGATTGCAGCAGGAGGTCACTCTCTGAACAAGGCAGGGGTCTGGAACCGACCCCCAAGTGTCTCTTGGGAAAACGTGTCTCTGTTCCCTAAAGCGTGCTGGTGGGTGGGTTCTGCAGAGGGACCATGGGTACCCAAAGTTTTTGGTTGTAAGGACTGGGAGGTACCAGTTATCTTTGGACCCCTGTCACGGGTGGCTGGATGACCTGAGCGGAGCTACCAGTCCTTAGGTCCCTGATGTGGGTAGGTGAGGGCCTTGTTTAATAGGCAAAGCAATGTCAAACGTCAAACACCCACCTCTCCACTGCACAGCTGAAATGGTTTGAGTTTGTCAACAAGGGCCTATTCACCTGAAGTAGGCCCACACAGGTCCATGCAGAAGGGAAAGGTGCTCAAGGTCCACAGACGGTTTATGCGTGGACAGGAGCCGCTTCTGTCCTGAGCACCCCCGGTCAATGGAGCTAGCAAATTATCTTTTCCCCCCAGGTGCAAATTTTTTCTTTCCCCAAGGCCGGGAGGATGGCCTTAGGTGCTCACCAGGGTCTATCTCAGGCCCAGGGATTCAGCCGCTGAAGCCTGCTTGGGGGTGTGGAGGCACGTTAAAATATATGCAAATACTTAGCTTTTGCCAAGAGCGCCGTTCTCGTCAGGTTCCGGAGGTGTGAGTATGCTGTGTGGCTGGCTGCTTCTCCCTGAGGAAAGTGTGGCCAAACACCAGTACCAGCCTGCCGTTGCTGCTCCGGGAATGGAGCCTGAGGGCTCCCCACGATTCAGGTCCGGTAACTCGTCTCCACTTCTGAATGGTCTCTTTCTGCCCCTGCTGCTCAGTTCATTGTCTAAGCTTGTCTTTGATGCTTAGGGCTCTGAGCTTGTCACAAATATACTCATTTCACTTGTTTTTTGGGTCTTTGTCTTTAAGAGGGCCCGACAGACGGGTCTGTGTATTCTGCCATCTTGACTCCACCCCCAGTTGTCCTATTTTTAAGGATACTTGTGAAGATTTGAAAAAGATCATTGAAGAATAAATATTTGCTTTGATGATAATATTGGTATTATCTTCTCTAGTATACCATCCAACCAACCTGTTGCTGTTAAGTCGATTCAAACTCAGTGACCCTATAAAACAGAGTATAGCTGTCTCGTAGGGTTTACAAGGAGCAGCTGGTGGATTAGAATTGCTGACCTTTTGGTTAGCAGCCTTAGCTCTTAACCACTGTGTCTTCAGGGCTCCAGTATACCTTGTCACAAATCACTAACAAGTACAAAAGAAGGGAAAATTTTACACTCTCATCCCATTGCTCTACTCATAGAGGCAGTATGACAACCAATGGTTAGGAAGGAATAGGTAACTTTATTTACGCTGATTTAGGACAAGATAATTTTTCAACGTCCGAACTAACAAGAACTTTATTTGTATATCCCTTGTCTTTAATATCAAATAAACTATGAAGGCCTTCATATTATAGAATTGAAAATAAATTTTGAGAAGATAAAAATCTGAAAACAGAACATTTGTTATAGACCAAAGATTAAAGCAGAGGCTTCTTTAATATTTTCAGTATTATTTTCTCTGTACTGAGAATGTTTTATTAATAAAAGGGGATTTCACTTATGACGTTTAACAGTGGACGTTTATAATGTTGAGCCAGAGAATTAATTTAGCTGAGGTGAATTAGTGTGAAATGGTTACCCTTGCTGCTAACCAGAAGGTCAGCTGTTCGAATCCACCAGCCATTCCTTGGGGCAACTCTACTATGTTCTATACATCACTACGAGTCAGAATTGACACAACAGCAATGAGTTTGGTAACTGTTGACAGTATCACTCAAAATCAAAACAAACAGACAACAAAATAAAATAAAAAGACCTGAAGCATTTTAACTGAATGATTGACTTAAATGTCCTACATATCCTCTCATAATTCTTACAATAAGCATATAATAGAGACCACATAGTTTGTGTTTTGTTTTTTCTTCTCTACTCATCTATGCACTTTTCCCTTCTTGCAATGGCACCCTTGTTATCTTCTGTGAAGACATTTCTACCTGACTCTCAGGCAATGTAGTGTGGTAGTATTGAGTGCACCTTGATTCTGGGATTGACAGCAACACTGGCTGGCCCAAGCAGAGCATAGCATCACCCAAGTGACAGTGATTGTTTCAGATTTTGCTCTTGACTAATGCCAAGCCACTCAAGTTCAATCAGGACCAACCTGAGGACCTTTACTTGAGTAACCAAGAAAGGAATCAATTTCTTTTCTTCTGGATTTGTAGCTATGAACATGTAAGTCTGCAACTTCTGAGAATGCTCTTTCTCTTTTTAAAATATTTATTGAGGAATAATTTGCATAAAATACAATTCACCAGCTTTAAGTGGGCATTATGATTGTTTTTTCCCCATTCTCCCCTTCCCCCATTCTTTGGTAACTACCAATCTTCTTTTGTCTTGATGAATTTACCTATTCTAGATATTTCATGTAAGTGAAATAATACAATATTTGTATCTTTGAGTCTGGCTTATTTCTCTTGGCATAATATTTTCAAGGTTTTTTTGGTGGCGTGTAGCATAACTTCATTTTTCTTTATAGCTTAATAGTATTCCATGATGTGTATTTACCAAAATTTGTTTATCCATTCATCTCTTGATGGGCACTTATTTCTACATTTTAGCTATTGCAAATATTTCTGCAATGAACATTGGTGTACATGTTCTGGGTTATATGGTATTTTTGTGTTTAAACTTTTTAGAAACCACCAAACTATCTTCCACAGTGGCTGAACTACTTTGCGTTCCAACCAGCAATGTACGAGTGTTCCATTTCTCCATATTGTCACCAACGCTTGTTGTTTTTCATGTTTTCTTGATAATAGCTGTACTAGTGGGTGTGAAGTGATATCTCATTGTGGTTTTGATCTTTATGTTCCTGATGATTAAAGATGTTCAGCATCTTTTCATGTGGTTTTTGGTCATTTGTGTATCTTCTTTAGAGAAATGTCTATTTATGACTTTTGCTCATTTCTTAATTGGTTTGTTAATCTATGTTGTTGAGGGTTAAGCGCTCTTTGTAAATTCTGGGCATTAAACTCTTATCTGATATACGGTTATCAAATATTTCTTCCCATTCTCTAGGTTGTCTCTTCATTTCTAGATAATGTTCCTAGATGCACAGAGCTTTTTAATTTTGGTCAAGCAAGGCCCACTCATCTTTTTTTTTTCTCTTGTTGCTCATGCTTTTGGTGTCATATCTAAAAATCCGTTGCATAAAAGAAGATCCTGAAGCTTTACCCCTACCTTTTCTTCTAAAATGTTTATTGTTTTAGTTGTTACATTTAGGTCATTTAGACATTTTGAGTTCATTTTTGTATATGGTAGGAGATATGGGTCTAGCTTGATTCTTTTGCATGTGAAAATCCAGTCATCCCAGCACCATTTTTGAAAAGATTTTACTTTCCTCATTGAGTACATTGGCATCCTTGTAAAAATCAGTTGGTCATAATTTCATTTCTCTTTATGATGTAGTAATATTCTATTGTTTGTATTGAACCTTGAAAACATTTTAATGAGTGAAATAAGTCAGTCATAAAAAGACAAGTATTACATGATCTCAATTGTGATGGTTAATGTTATGTCACCTTGGCTAGGCTATGATCCTCAGTGGTTTGGCAGGCACTATGCAATCACCTTCCATTTTGTGATCTAAGAAGCCAAGCATTTGAAAGGGGCGTTTCTTTGGGGGTGTGACTGGCCTCCAGTATATAACAAGATGTTTAGGCAAAGCTCCCTCTCTTTCTCAACCCTGCACACTTCTTGCCTCCTAATCTCCAGTTCTTGGTACACGAGCCTGCAGAAGTCTCTGGCCTGCTGCCTGACCTACAGATTTTGGATTGGTCAACCCCTGCAACCACATGAGCCAGCAGAGGTCTTCAGCCTCTCTTGCCTGATCCATGGATTTGGGACTTGCCAGCCCCCACAATTGGGTAAGCCATTTCCTCACAATTGCATGATCCATTTCCTTGAAGTATATTTTTCTGTATATATCTATATATGTATCTATAGATACATATATATAGTTCACTGGTTTTGCTCATCTGGAGAACACAGATGAAGACAGTTATGGTGTATGTGATGGTTAAGTTTCTGTGTCAACTTGGCTGGGATATGATTGTCAGTGGTTTGGCAGTCATATGATGTGATCACTTCCATGATGAGATTTGCTATAACAGGTGATCACATCTGTGTTGGGATCTGCTGTAAGTAGCCAGTCAGTTTAAAGGGAGTTTCCACGACCATTTGGCCTGCATCGACTATAAGTGGGCATTTTGGCAAGGCTCGTGGCTTTTGCTCACTTTGGATCCTGCAGCTGGCTCCTATTCATCTGACCTCTGGTTCTTGGGACTTGAGCTAGCAGCTTACTGTCAGTCTTCCCTGCCAGTCTTGGGCTTCGTCTATCTTTGAAGCCTGTGGGCAAGAGCCCTGCTCTCTGACTGTCATTTTGAGTTTACCCACTCATGGCTACATGAATCAGGAGAAGGCTCTATTCTGACCCAGGGATTTGGGACATTCCAGCCTCTACAAGTGAGTGAGCTACTTCCTTGATATAAATCTCTCTCTCTATATATATTTATTCGTTTTACCGGTTTTGCTTCCCTAGGGAACACAGCCTAAGACAGTGTGTAATCCTTTTAAAATGTTGTATTTGGTTTGCTAAAATTCTGCTGAGGATTTTGCATCAATATTCATAATGGGTATTTGTCTATAGTTTTCTTTCAGTGTACTTATCTGGCTGTAGAATGAAGTTTGAGAAGAATTGGTGCTAGTTCTTTTTTTAAATTTTGGTAGATTTTTTCGGTGAAGCCATCTGGTCCTGGACTTTTCTTTGTTGGAAAGTTTTTAAGTGCTGTATCAATCTCTTCCTTTATTATAAGTCTGTTAAGATTTTCTATTTCTTCTTCAGTCAATTTAGGTAGTTTGTATAACTTTAAGAGTTTATGCATTTCATCCAGGTTATCTAATTTGTTGACATACAATTGTTCATAAGATTCTTTTCTAATCCTCTTAATTTTTGCGAGGTTGGGAGGAATGTTGCTACTTTCATTGCTGATTTTAATTATTAACATCTTCTTTCTTTTTCTTTGTCAGTGTAGCTGGCGGTTTGCCAATTTTATTGATCTTTCAAAAAAAAAAACTTTTGCTTTTGTTAATTCTCTATATTTTTCTTCTACTCTCTATTTGTCTCTGCTCTAATCTTGTTTCTTTCCTTCTGGTGGGTTTGGGCTTAGTTTTCTCTTCCTTTTCTTGTTTCTCAGGGTGTAAAGTTAGGCTACTAATTTTGCCTTTTTATTTCTATTTTAATGTTGGCCTTTATAGGTATAAATTTCCCTCTGAGTACTGCCTTTGTAACATTCCATAAGTTTTGATATGTTGTGCTTTCACTTTCATTTGTCTCTAAGTATTTTCTGATTTCTCTTTTGATTTCTCCTTTGACCCACTGGTTATTTAACAGTTTGTTGTTTAATTTTTTTGCAATTTCTAGTTTTTCTTCTATTGTTAATTTTTATTTTCATTTACTATGGCTGGAGAAAATACTTGGTATGATTTCAATCTACTTACATTTACTGAGGCTTGTTTTGTGACCTAATGTATGGTCTATACTGGAGAATCTGTGGGCATTGGAGAGGAACATATATCCTGCTATAAATTGGGTAAAAACAAACAAACGAACAAAAACCCCACTGCTGTTGAATTGATTTTGACTCATAGCAACCCTATAGGACAGAGTAGAGCTGCCCCATAGAGTTTCCAAGGAGCACCTGGTGGATTTGAACTGCTGACTTTTTGGTTAGCAGCCATAGCATTTCACCACCATGCCACCAGGGTTTCCGTAAAGTATTCTATAAATGTCTGTTAGGTCTAGTTAGTTTATAGTGTCATTTACACCCTGTGTTTTCTTGTTAATCATCTGTCTGTATATTCTATCCATTACTGAAAGTGGTGTGTCGAAGTCTTCAGCTGTTATTGTAGAATCATCTGTTTCTCCCTTCAGTTCTGTTATTGCTTTCTTAACGTAACTTGGGGCTCTGATATTAACTTCATATGTATTTATAATTGTTACCTCATCTTAATAAGTTGATTACTTTATCATTATATAATGTACTTCTTTGTCTCTGAAATTTTTGACTTAAAATCTATTTTGCCTGATAATATAGCCACTCCAGCTCTCTTTTGGTTTCTGTTTGTGTGGAATATTTTTTTTTATGACCTTTCACTTTCAACATATTTGTATTTTTTATTTAAAGTGGCTCTCTTGTGTATTGTTATTAGGTGCTGTTGAGTCAATTCTGACTCATCATGACCCCATATGACAAAGTAGAACTGCCCCCTAGGGTTTCCAAGGCTAGTATTCTTTATAGAATCAGACTGCTACATCTTTCTCTTGTGGAGCAGCTGGTGGGTTCAAACTGCCAACTTTTTGGTTAGCAGCTGAATGCTTAACCACTGTGCCACAAGGACTCCTTATGGAACAGAATAGAGTCAAGAAATAGATTCACACATATATGGACAACTTATTTTTGTAAAAGATGCAGTGGAGAAATGGTAGTCATTTTGACAAGTGGTTCTAGGAAATTGTGTATCTATTCACACAAAAAAAAGAACTCAAATTTATTCACACTATATACGTTAATCCAATATTGATTATATACCTAAGTTTAAAATATAAAAACACAAGATTTTTAGAAAAAAATTTAGTAGGAAATCCTTATGACTTTGACTTTGAGTTTCGCATAGATTTTTTTTAAAACCAGACACAAAAAGCATGAACTATAAAAGAAAAGGCCAATGAATTGGATTTTATCAAAATTAAATTTTTTTCTCTTTAAAAGAAACTGTTAAAAATTATAAGATAAGCCTTTTTATGAGAAAATATTTTCAAAACACATTTTTGACTAAGGACTTGTGCATTTGGAAACCTTATAACTCAGCGATAAGACCACTCACTCAATCAAAAAAAAAAATTGAACAGAGCAAAAAATTTGAACAGAAACATCAACAAAGAATATTTATGTGTGGCAAATAAGCACATAAAATATACACAACATCATTAATCATTTGTTGTGGTTGTTGTTAGGTGCCATCAAGTTGGTTCCAGTGCATAGGGACCCTGTAGGACATAGTAGAATTGCCCCATATGGTTCCAAGGAGCAGCTGGTGGATTTAAATTGCCAACTTTTTTGGTTAGCAACTGAGCTCTAACCACTATACAACCAGGGTTCTGCTTCATTAATCAGTAGGGAAACACAAATTAAGACCACAATGAGATAGTATCCTAGTTATCTAGTACTGCTATAACAGGAATACCAGAAACGGATGGCTTTAATAAAGAGAAATTTATTCACTCACAGTCTAGGGGGCTAGAAGTCCAAATTCAGAGTGCCAGGTCCAGGGGAAGACTTTCTGTCTCTGTCAGCTCTGGGGAAAGGTCCTTGTCATCAGCCTTCCCCTGGTCTAGGAGCTTCTTAGCTCAGGGACCCTAAGTCCAAAGGAAGTACGCTTCTGACTCTTCTTGCTTGGTGGTAATGAGGTCCCTCTGTCTCTCTGCTCGATTCTCTCTTTTATATTTCAAAGGAGATTGACTCAAGATACAACTTAATCTTGTAGATTGAGTCCTGCCTCATTAATATAACTGTCTCTAATCCTAATTCGTTAACATCATACAGGTAGGATTTACAACACATGGTAAAATCACGTCAGATGACAAAGCAGTAGACAATCACACAATACCGGGACTAGTAGCCTAGCCAAGTTGACATACATTTTGGGGGGAACACAATTCAACCCATAACAGATACATACCCACTGTTGTTGTTAGGTGCCGTAGAGTCGGTTCTGACTCATAGCGACCCTGCGTATGAAACACTGCCTGGTGCTGTTCCATCCTCACAATCGTTTATACTTGGGCCCATTGTTACAGCCACTGTCAGTCCATCTCATTGGGGGTCTTCCTCTTTTTTTTTGATGACCCTCTACTTTACCAAGCTGATGTCCTTCTCTAGGGACTAGTCCCTCCTGGTAACATGTCCAAAGTATGTTAGACTTGTCATCCTTGCTTTTAAGGAGCATTCTGGCTGTACTTTTCAAGACAGATTCTGGCAGTCCATGGTGTATTCAATGTTCTTCACCAACAACGTAATTCAAAGTCATCAATCCTTCTTCTGTCTTCCCTGTTCATACAGGGCACTTGAAAATAGCACGGTTTGGGTCAGGTGCACCTTAGTCTTCAAAGTGACATCTTTGCTTTTTAACACTTTAAAGAAGCCTTTTGCTGCAGATTTGCCCATGCAATATGTCATTTGATTTTTTCACTGTTGCTTCCATGGCCATTGATTGTGGATCCAAGTAAAATGAAATCCTGACAACTTCAGTATTTTCTTTGTTTATCATGATTTTGCTTATTGGTCCAGGTGTGAGAATCCTCACAACATCCCCACTAGAATGGATAAAATAAAAAAAGACTGACAATGAAAAATGTTGGAAAGGATATGGAGATACGGGAATCCTCACACCCTGCTGGTGGGATATAAAATGGTACAACCACTTTGGAAAGCAGCTTGACTATTTCTTAAATAATTAAACATACACCTACCATATGATCTAGCCATTCTACACCTAGGTGTTTATCAAAGAGACGTTAAAGCCTATGCCTGCTAATTTTTACATCTATATTATTTGTTTATGTATTTATCCTGGCAGGAAGCACAAAGTTTCTGGATTAGAGAACAGATCATTTATTTATTCACCAGGCATCTTGGCACTGATTTTCCATGTCTCAATTCCCTATGGCGTGACACAATGAGGGCCTGATGTTCCTGTGTGTGGAGATGATTTGCACCATAGGACAGGGACTCCAAATTATGAGGGTAGCTGGAAAATCTCCTCCTCCTCCCCTCCAGGGAGAGAGAAAGGGTGCACGACAGAGAGAGAGAGAGACAGCGCAAATGAGCTGTATTGTGAGTTTTGCTCTGGAACGTAAACAAATATTCTCTGGGGAGAGAAGGGGAAGTCTCTAGCTTTATTCCCTTTGGAATGGAAATAAATGGCTGTGGGGAGATGTTAGACTTTATATTTCTCTTGAGGGCTCTATCTTTAGGATTGCTATTCATTTGTCTTTAAACCCACGTGCCAGTGGTCTTTGTTCAGAAAGCCCTGGCTGTGCAGAAAAGTGAAAATACTCATGGAGCATTGTTTTCCAATAACACCCATACAAAACTTGTACAAGAAGGCACATATCACCTTTATTTGCAATAGCCCGAAACTGGAAACAGCCCAAATGCTCATCAAAACGTCAAATGGATTAACAATTGTGATATATCTATACAATTGAATACCACTCAGCAAATAAAAACATAAATTATTGAAGTATACAACCACATGGATGAATCTCAGAAAAAAAAACATTGTGTTGAATGAAAAATGTCAGGAAAAAAGAGTACACACTGGATGATTTCATTTAAATAAAATTCTAGAAGATGCAAATTATAATGACAGAAAGCATTTCAGTTATTGCATGGAGACAATGGGTGGGCAGAGAGATTGGAGTGGTTGGGAGGGAATAATTACAAAAATGTACACGCGAAGTTTTGTGTGTAACAGATGTATTCATTATCTTGATTATGTTAATGATTTCATTGCTTGATACATATATCAAAACCTATCAAATTGTACGTTTTAAGTATGTGCAGTTTATTTTATATAAGTTCTGCCATGATAAATCCGTTTTTTGAAAGTCATAAAAATCAACCATTCTAGACTTTAAGAAAGTTATTCCTTTGAATTTCTGGTTTAAAGTTACATGGGGAGACAAAAGTACAAGAATAACTTCTACTGTCGTGGAGATTAAAGGCCGCAGTACTCAAGTTCCTCCGACTTACAACCTGGGGTCTATAGCCAGACTAAAGTGGTCTCGACCTGGGGACCAGTGGATCCCTAGGGTTAGACACTTCGCTGGATTGACTGAGCTGTAATTTTTGCTCATATTCTACTAACCTTGTATAGTAGAAAGTAGAAAGCAGACTTCAAGGTCACTTAAAACCCCATGATTTATTGTTGATCTTGTATCAGTCACTTAACTTTTCCTATTGTAAGGGTTTTTATTTTTTATTCTAATATTTAAGTAAAAATAAAACACTATGCATGTATACCACAGTTTTGGCAAATTTTTCCTATAGCATCTTAATATTTAATGTTCAGAACCATGCCCTGTGTTATCATTGTCTGTATTTATACATTCAACTGGGGATATCCAGCTTTGGGACGCTATTTGGTGGAGGGGTGTAACAGCTCCCCAGATAGTCTTATTAGCAGGAGTCTGTCTGTCTCTATTCTTGGGTCTTCCTTCTTTGATATGTCCAGTGATTATCTGGGTTCTTGGTGTGTAAAAGGCAAGTTCTGTTTGCCCTTAACAGGTTGGAATTTGAAAATCTTCACAACTGCTATGAGAAACAGGTATCTCCTGAACAAGTCACCAAGTTTCTGATGCTACCACCAAAAGTGGAGAAATCCAAACTCAGATGGTCTGAAGAGGTCTTCTGTACCCCTTACTGTTAAGGATGGCTCTTGAGCATGGTGCAGTGACCACAGACAAGGGCCACCCCCATATACCTCTGAGGCTGTGAATTCCTCAATGGCTACGAGGTTGCAGGAACAACTGTTGAAGCTAGAGGCAATACTAACTTTGAATTTTAGGGGTTGGACTGCAATCGTTTCTCTCCCAGAACTGCTTGCCTTCTTGTGAAAATTTGTATGCCCTCTCCCTAGCAGTCTTCGAACTCTGTATATTGCAGAAAAAAAATTAAAACTTTACTTTATTAAACTCCCCACTTAAATGTATGAAGAAAATAAGGCTAAAAGAGGTCAAGTGAATTGCCCATTGAGATCATCATTATCTTTACTCTGATGTCACAGAAACTAGAAAGACCATGGAAGTCATGCTCATGGAACTACTGTGTTAACCATCTTTCGTTTGGTGAGTGAAAACACAAGCTTCAGAGTAAGGCAGTTTTGATTGATTCCCCAGCTACCCTACCTCTCCTATTATGTTTTTTCACCTTTCTGCTTTACTTTCTTCCTTTGCAAAATGAGGATACTAGTAGTGCCTGCCTCATAGATGGTTATGAAGATTATATGATTTAATTTTTAAAAAGTTCTTGCAGCATAGGCTAACATTTGGAAAACACTCAATAAATGTTAGCTTTTATTATGTTTATAGCAATCTGGGTTGTAGTTTAGATCATGTAGTAAAACCAAATGCTAGTAGTATACATAATCAGATTTTATCTCAGTGTTTTTTGCCTGAATTATAATATTTTTACTTAAAAAAAGTGTTCCATGTTTTGTTAAAATATCAGACATAAAGGATCATACATCTAGAATCAAACCCACTATGGACTTCCCAGAGGCCTGAATACTTTGGTCTTCTATTTACATCTCCAACTAGTGGTGACTATTTAGAATTTAATCTTATCCTCTGTATCAATCAAGATCCTAGAAGGAAATTGCTGTTACACTCAAAAAGTTTTAATTGAATAGATTCTACTGAAAGATTTTTAAGTAGAGATGTGGGAAAGAATTAAGAAAGCCACAAGGGTTGGTGAAGCACCAGTGAAGGAACTATTTTTTTTTTTTAATAATTTTTATTGTGCTTTAAGTGAAAGTTTACAAATCAAGTCAGTCTCTCACAAAAAAACCCATATACACCTTGCTACACACTCCCAATTACTCTACCCCTAATGAGACAGCCCACTGTCTCCCTCCACTCTCTCTTTTTGTGTCCATTTTGCCAGCTTCTAACCCCCTCCACCCTCTCATCTCCCCTCCAGTCAGGAGATGCCAACATAGTCTCAAGTGTCCACCTGATCTAAGAAGCTCACTCCTCACCAGCATCCTTCTCCAACCCATTGTCCAGTCCAATCCATGTCTGAAGAATTGGCTTCGCAAATGGTTCCTGTCCTGGGGCAACAGAAGGTCTGGGTGCCATGACCACCGGGGTCCTTCCAGTCTCAGTCAGACCATTAAGTCTGGTCTTACGAGAATTTGGGGTCTGCATCCCACTGCTCTCCTGCGTGAAGGAACTTTTTGAACTATTACTGCTATTGAACTTTTTGAACTATTTGTTAGACTTAAACAGGCAAGAGGAAAAGAATGAATGGTGTTACTGGAGCATCATGAGAGCTGGAGTCGTGGAAGAGCTGCTGCCTGGCTGGTACTGTGGTCTTAGGCAAAGGAATGAAACCGGAACTGCAGCCACGCAGGGTCAAAGTTGTGGGAGATAAATACTTTATGTTCTCCTCCTGACCTTACCTCTCCTGCTAGTTCTTCCCATTGGCTAAGCCTAACTGAAGCAAGGGAGCAAGGAAGTCCTGGTAGTGGAGTCCCCAGAGGTCAGGGCCCATAGCAAATAAAGGTAGAGAATGGATAACGGCATACCTGGGTGCAGGGGTTGGGGGAGGGCAGGGGTGTGCAGAGAATAACCAGCTTATTTTTCCTACTCAAAATCCTAGGTACTTCTACCAACTCCCTAGCAGAAAAGAATTTACTTTATAACTTTGTCCCTTAAACTGATGTTGGTCTGGAGCTCTTGTTTGGAAAGAACTTCTCCATGTGTGATAACGGAAGGTTTGAATCATGGCATCATCACTTTGAACTGTGTTCTTGTGCACGCTATTCCGTGATCTCTGTTCTTCCTCTGTAATACGGAGAAATGCCTAACAGATAATAAGTGGTTCAATGAATGTTAGCTTCCTTTGTTCCTTTTATCTGGAATTCTTAGCTCTGACACGTAATTGGCAATTGAATGAATTAATAAATATTTTTTTCTTTTTCTACTTGTGTTTCTTAGTTTGCTCATTTTCAAGGACTTTGCCAAACTGTGCTAGTGTTGTATCACTATATTTTCAAGTAAATTTACTGTAAAATAATTGAAATTAGAATGAACATCAGTTCTGTGCCATTATGTAGGATATACATCAAGGCCTTGCTGTTGATTTTTATTGTCCAATTTATGTTGAATTATCTTACAGGGATAATATAATGATAAAAAAATGTTAAAGAAGACAGATCCTTGTGGAGGATGATCAATATATTAAAACCAAGTCTAGATATTCCCATCTCTTTAAGGTCTCTATTTTGCCCTGGAACTTTCTGCCACACTATGGAACTCTATTGGTTCTGCACCTAAAAAGGCAAGTTTGCAATTTTTCCTTATGAGATATGTACTTAATCTTCCTCATCTTTCTTTTCTCTACCAAATAGGATTTCTTTTCAACTTTATCTCAGTGACTAATCCTTCTTATAACTATTCAACATTTATTTCCCTGAAAGCTGCAGTTAGTTTTTGTGCACACTTTAGAACACTGTGCACGAAAAATTAAAATACATAGACTATAGAGAGTTAGATTTTAAAATACTTGTTTTCTATGGATATGTCACAATCGAGTTGGATAATTTTCTAGTAAACACGTGAGCCTGGCTTGGGAAGGAGATTTGTCTTCTTAGTTATTTCATTACTTTTGGGGAATAGTAGAACTCCATGAAATCCGTCGGGTTGGGAGAACCAGAGATATCAGCACTCATTTTAGAGGTCTCTTGCTTTAGAATCAGGTATGCAGGGCATCAGGACATCAGGACTTGTAACAAAGTAACTATATTGACATTTTACGAGTAAACCAGTGTTATTCTTATGGTAAATCATTTTGGTTGTTTCACTTCTTTTTCTTACATTTAACAAATATTTTCTATAATCTTGGCTCGTATGACCATGGTTTAAGCAATTTACATTATAAAAAAATATCACAGTTATTGAGCATGTAGATAAGATCGCTTGGTAAGTTCAAATGCTAAAAAATTCCGTTTGAATTTGGCAACTTACTTTCTCTTATCCAATGTGTACAGTTAAAAAAAAAAAGGCCTTCAGCTGCTATTGGGCAAAATTCCTGTGAAATGCATCTCAAGATGTTTTCTTATTAGTACAGGACATTGATTTTGAGGAATTCTAGTTATAGTGATAAATAAGGAAATATTTTCTTACTTTACATTGTACAAATTTAAAGCAGCTGCCTTATATCTGTTTTTAGTTTTTAATTATTCACGAAATTTAGAAAATTTAGAGACTTTACATTTTTCATGTATGTAAAACTGAATCATGTCTTCATTTTCTAAAAGTTTCTTTTAATATATTTGGTAAGTACAATTTTTCATATTAAAGTTGGTGAGACTGTTAAATTGCCTATTTCTACTTCACATGGAAACTTTTATTAATCTATTGCACAGAGCATAATTTTTGATCTGTTGGTTTCTAGTTTTGTTAAATTCTAATATAATTATCATTTATAACTACCAGAAAAAAATTTAATAGTGTTGTTAGAAAGGACCATTGAGACATTATATAAAAATGCCATTAAATAACATGCATGTCAAATTCCTTTCTACTACTGAAATACTATGAAGAGGTATATTTTTTACCACGATGTAGATTTATATATACATACTTATTTTATAGTCACACAAATATTTGTTTCACTTATTTAAAAATAAAATCCTCTGTTCAGAAAATCTTCATAGTAAATAATTTATTTCCATTTAATTATCTAAAACCCACTGTATGTGACCTTACAGCTAGTTTATTATCATGTAATTCTGTAGTATGTTTTCTATGCTGGTGCTGAAACTTAGGCAAGTTATTCACTTTGTTGTTGTTGTTAGGTCTATCAAATTCACTTCCAACTCATACTAACCCTATGTACAAGGGAATAAAACACTGCCCAGTCCTGAGCCATCTTCACAATCATTGTTATGCTTGAGCCCATTATGTTGCAACCATTGTGTCAATCCACCTTGTTGATGGCCTTCCACTTTTTTGCTAAGCCTCCACTTTATCAAGCGTGATGTCCTTCTCCAGGGACTAGTCCTTCCTGAAAACATGTCCAGAGTAAGTGAGAAGAAGTCTCCCCATTCTTGCTTCTAATGTACATTCTGACTGTACTTCTTCCGCTACAGGTTTGTTCGTTCTTCTGGCAGTCCGTGGTATATTCAATATTATTTTCCAACACCGTAATTAAAAAGCATCAATTCTTCTTTAGTCTTCCTTATTCATTGTCCAGCTTTCACATGCATGTGAGGAGATAGAAAACACTATGGCTTGGGTGAGGTGCACCTTAGTGCTCAAAGTGATATCTTTGCCTTTTAACACTTTAAAGAGATCTTTTGCAACAGATTTTCCCAATGTAATGGGTCATTTGATTTCTTGACTGCTGCTTCCATGATCATTGATTGTGGATCTTAGTAAAATGAAATCGATGATAGCTTCAGTATTTTCTCCATTTATCATGATATTCCTTATTAGTCCACTTGTGAGAATTTTTGTTTCCTTATGTTGAGGTATAATCCACACTGAAGGCTGTGGTCTTTGATCTTCATCAGTAAGTGCTTCGAGCCCACTTCACTTTCAGCAAGCAATGTTGTGTCATCTGCATAATAAAGGTTGTTAATGAGCCTTCCTCCAATCCTGATGCCCCGTTCTTCTTTACATAGTCCAGCTTCTCAGATTATTTGCTCAGCATACAGATTGAATAAGTATGGTGATAGGACACAACTTTGTCATACACCTTTCTGTACTTTAAGGCACACAGTATCCCCTTGTTTTGCTCGAACGACTGCCTCTTGGTCTATTTCCAGGTTCCTTATGAGCACAATTAAGTGTTCTGGAATTCCCATTCTTTCGCAATGTTATCCGTAATTTGTTATGATCCACACAGTCCAATGCCTTTGCATGGTCAATAAAACACAGGGAAACACCTTTCTGGTATTCTTTGCTTTCAGCCAAATTTCATCTGACATCAGCAGTGATATCTCTTATTCCACGTTGTCTTCTGAATCAGGCTTGAATTTCTGGAATTTCCGTGTCTATATACTGCTACAACCGCTTTTGAATGATCTTCAGCAAAATTTTACTTGCATGTGATATTAATGATATTGTTCGATAATTTTCACATTCTGTTGGATCACCTGTCTTTGGAATGGGTACAAATATGGATCTCTTCTAGTTGGTTGGCCAGGTAGGTGTCTTCCAAATTTCTTGGCATAGACAAGTGAGCTCTTCCAATGCTGCATTTGTTTGTTGAAACATCTCAATTGGTATTCTGTCAATTCCTAGAACCTTGTTTTTCACCATGCTTTCAGTGCAGCTTGGACCTCTTCCTTCAGTACCATTGGTTCTTGATCATATGCTACCTGCTGAAATAATTGAATGTCAACCAATTGATACAGTGACTCTATGTATTTCTTCCATCTTCTTTTGATGCTTCCTGTGTCATTTAATATTTTCTCTGTAGAATCTTTCAACATTGAAACTCAAGGTTTGAAATTTTTTTCTGTTCTTTCAGCTTGGGAAATGCCAAGCATGTTCCTCTCTTTTGGCTTTCTATGTCTAGGTCTTTGCACATTTCATTATAATGGTTTACTTTGTGTTCTCCAGGCACCTTTTGAAATCTTCTCTCCAGCTCTTTTGTTTCATCATTTCTTCTAATCGCTTTAGCTACTGTACCTTCAAGAGCAACTTTCAGAGTCTCTTCTGACATCCATTTTGGTCTTTTCTTTCTTTCCTGTCTTTTTAATGACCTCTTGCTTTTTTTATATATGATGTCCTTGATGTCATTCAGCTTGGCTTTGGTCATTAGTGTCCAATGCATCAAATCTATTCTTGAGATGGTCTCTAAATTCAGGGGGGATATATTCAAGGTTGTACTTTGACTCTAGTGAACTTGTTCTAATTTTCTTCAACTTTAACTTGAATTTGCATTTGAGCAATTGATAGTCTGTTCCACAGTCAGCCTCTGGCTCTGTTCTGACAGATGATATTAAGATTTTCCATCTTATCTTTCCACAGATGTAGTCAATTTAATTCTTATGTATTCCATCTGGCAAGGTCCAAATGTATAGTCACCATTTACGTTGTTGAAAAAAGGTATTTGCAATGAAGAAGCCATTGGTCTAGCAAAATTCTATCATGTGATCTGTGGCATCAATTCTATCATGAAGGCCATATTTTCCAACAACTGGTACTTCTTCATTTCCAACTTTTGCATTCCAATCACCAGTAACTATCAATCCATCCTGATTGCATTTTTGTTCAATTTCAGACTGCAGAAATTGGTAAAAATCTTCAATTTTTTCATCTTTGGCCTTCGTAGTTGGTGGGTAAATTTGAGTAACAGTTGTATTAACTGGTCTTCCTTGTAGGTGTATGTATGTTATCCTATCACTGACAGCATTGTACTTCAGGGTAGACCTTGAAATGTTCTTTTTGATGATGAATGTGATACCATTCCTCTTCAATTTGTCATTCCTGGCATAGTAGGCCATATGATTGCCTGATTCAAAATGACCAATAGCAGTCCATTTCAGATCACTAATGCCTAAGATACTGATGTTTATACATTCTGTTTCATATTTGACAACTTCCAGGTTTCATAGATTCATACTTCGTGCATTCCACATTTTAATTATTAATGGATTTTGCAGCTGTTTCTTCTCATTTTGAGTCATGCCACATCAGCAAATGAAGGTCCCGAAAGCTTGACTCCATCCACATCAAAGTTGACTCTACTTTGAGGTTGCAACTCTTTCCCTGTTATATTTTGAGTGCTTTCCAACCTGTGGGGCTCATCTTCCAGCCCTATATCAGACAGTGTTCCGCTGCTATTCATAAGGTTGTCACTGGCCAATTTTTTAAAAGTAGACTCCCAGGTCCTTCTTCCTAGTCTGTCTTAGTCTGGCAGTTGAGCTGAAACCTGTCCGCCATGGGCGACCTGGCTGATATTTGAAATTCCTGTGGAAAATCTTCCAGCATCACAGCAACGGGCAAACATCACAGTATGACAAACTGACAGACACATGGTGCTATTCGACTTTAAGTGGTACCATTTACTACATAATAAAAAGGCAAACAAACAAAAATCAAACCAGTGAGGCAGAGCCAAGATGGCAGAATAGACAGATGCTTCCATGGAGCCCTCTTTACAACAGAGACCTGAAAAAACAAGTGAAATGAGTATATTTGTGACAAGCTGGGAGACCTGAGCATCAAAGGCAAGCTTAGACAATGAACTGAGGGGCAGGGGGAGGAAGAGGCTGTTCAGAAGTGGAGAGGAGTTGCCAGACCTGAATCGCAGGGAGCCCTCAGGCACCATTCCCGGAGCAGCAACGGAGGCAGTGGGCTGGTCCTAGCGTTCAGCTGCAGTTTCCTCAGGAAGAAGCAGCCAGCCACACAGCCTACTCACACCTCTGGAACCTGAGGAGAATGGCGTGCTCTAGGCAAAAGCTAAGTACTTGCATATATTTTACCGTGCTCCCCCCACCCCCATGCCAGCTTCAATGGCTGAATCCCTGGGCCTGAGAGAGGCCGTGGTGAGCACCTAGAGCCATCCTCCCAGCCTTGGGGAAGGAAAAAAATTGTGGTTGGGGGAAAAATATAATTTGCTAGCTCCATTTACCAGGGAAGCTCAGGAGAGAAGCAGCTCCTGTCCAGGCATAAAACATCCATGGACCTTGAGCACCTATCCCTTCTGAATGGACCTGTGTGGGCCTATTTTGGGAGAACAGGCCCTTGTTGGCAAACTCAAACCATTTCAGCTGTGCGGTGGAGAGGTGGGTGTTTGACGTTTGACATTGCTTTGCCTATTAAACAAGGTCCTCACCTACCGAAAACAGGGACCTGAGGACTGGTAGCTTCACTCAGGTGACCCAGCCACCCGTGACAGGGGTCCAAAGATAACTGGTACCTCCCAGTCCTTACAACCAAAAACTTTAGGTGCCCATGGTCCCTCTGCAGAACCCACCCACCAGCACACTTTAGGAAATGGAGATGCGTTTTCCTCAGAGACACTTGGGGGTCGGTTCCAGACCTCTGCCTTGTTCAGAGCGTGACCCCCTGCTGCAATCAGATACTGGTATATGTGCCAATCACCCCTGCCCCTCTAAGACTGTAGGACAGAGCCTGTACCACATACTTGATGATCAGCTACCTGGAAACCTGAGCTGAATTCATACAAGAAAACTGAATGGACTCCTAGACTGATATACCTGATAACAGCTCTGGCCAGCTGGTGACAGGACACCAGGGCTCCAAAGGCAAAAATAATCAAGCTAGCTCACTCAAGCAAACAACAGGGGTATATCAAAACAAAACAAAGCAAGCAGCTACAACACAGTAAGCAAGCATAAACTAATACAATAATTTATAGATGGCTTGGAGACAACAGTCAATATCAAGTCACATAAAGAAACAGACCATGATCACCTTAACAGGCTCTCCAAACAAAGAATCCAGGGATCTTCTAGATGAAAGTATGTACCTGGAATTACCAGATGCAGAATACAAAAGTTTAATATACAAAACCCTTCAAGACATCTGAAGGAAATGAGGCAATACGCAGAACAAGCCAAGGAACACACACATAAAGCAACTGAAGAAATTAGAAAGATTATTCAGGAGCATAATGAAAAGTTTAGTAAGCTGGAAAAATCCATAGACAGACAGCAATCAGAAACTCAGAAGATTAACAATAAAATTACAGAATTAGATAACTCAATAGAAAGTCAGAGGAGCAGAATTGAGCAAGTAGAAGCTAGAATTTCTGAACTCGAAGATAAATCACTTGGCACTAATATATTTGAAGAAAAATCAAATAAAAATATTTTAAAAAATGAAGAAACCTTAAGAATCATGTGGGACTCTATCAAGAGAAATAACCTACGAGTGATTGGAGTACCAGAACAGGAGGGATAACAGAAAATACAGAGAAAATTCTTGAAGATTTTTTGGTAGGAAATTTCCCTGATATTGTGAAAGATGAGAAGATTTCTATCGAAGATGCTCACTGAACTCCACATAAGGTAGATCTGAAAAGAAAGTCACCAAGACATATTATAATCAAGCTTGGCAAAACCAGAGATAAAGAGAGAATTATAAGAGCAGTGAGGGATAAAAGAAAAGTCATCTACAAAGGAGAGCCAATAAGAATAAGCCTGGACTACTCTGCAGAAACCGTGGAGACAAGAAGGCAATGGGATGACATATTTTAAAAATTGAAGGAAAAAAATTGCCTGCCAAGAATCATATATCCAGCAAAACTCTCTCTTAAAAATGAAGGTGAAATTAACACATTTCCAGATAAACACAAGTTGAGGCAATTTGTAAAAACCAAACCAAAACTACAAGAAATACTAAAGGGAGTTCTTTGGTTAGGAAATCAATAATACCAGGTATCAATCCAAGACTAAAACACTGGGCAGAGCAACCAGAAGTCAACCCAGACAGGGAAATCCAAAAAAAAAAAAAAAGCAAGATTAAAAAAAAATGAATACAAATAGAAGCCCAACACATGGTATTATATAAAAGAAGACAACATTAAAATAATAAAGAGGGACTAAGAAATGTAATCATATACTTTCCATATGGAAAGGAAGATACTGCCATACAAAGAAATAAAAGTTAGTTTTAAATTTAGAAAAATGGGGGTAAATAATAAGGTAACTACAAAGGAGACAAACTATCCTACTCATCAAAATAAAATACAAGGGAAAAATACAGACTCAGCAGAAACAAAATCAACGATAACAAACATGAGGAAAGGATAATATGTAAAGAAAATCTACTCAGCACATAAAATCAAGACGGAAAAAGAAACTGTCAACACACAAAAAAAGACATCAAAATGATAGCACTAAATTCATACCTATCCATAATTACCCTGAATGTAAATGGACTAAATGCACCAATAAAGAGACAGAGAGTGCCAGAATGGATTAAAAAACAAGATCCATCTTTATGCTGCCTACAAGAGACGCACCTTAGACTTAGAGACACAATCAAACTAAAACTCAAAGGATGAAAAAGATATATGAAGCAAACAACAATCAAAAAAGAGCAGGAGTGGCAATATTAATTTCTGACAAAATAGACTTTAAAGTTAAATCCATCAAAAAGGATAAGGAAGGACAGTATATAATGATTAAAGGGACAATATACCAAGAAGATATAACCATATTAAATATTTATGTACCCAATGACAGGCCTGCAAGATACAAAAACCCTATCAGCATTGAAAAGTGAGATAGGGACCTCCACAATATAGTAGGAGACTTCAACACACCACTTTCAGTGAAGGACAGGACATCCAGAAAGAAACTCAATAAAGACACAGAAGATCTAAATGCCACAGTCAACCAACTTGACCTCGTAGACGTATACAGAACACTCCACCCAACAGCAACCAAGTATACTTTCTTTTCTAGTGCACATGGAACATTCTCTAGAATAGACCACATATTAGGTCATAAAGCAAGCCTTAGCAGAATCCAAAACATTGAAATATTACAAAGCATCTTCGCTGACCATAAGGCCATAAAAGTGGAAATCAATAACAGGAAAAGCAGGGAAAAGAAATCACACACTTGGAAACTGAACCATACCCTGCTCAAAAAAGACTGGAGTATAGAAGACATTAAGGATGGAATAAAGAAATTCATAGAATGCAATGAGAGTGAAAACACTTCCTATCAGAACCTTTGGGACACAACAAAAGCGGTGCTCAGAGGCCAATTTATATCAATAAATGCACACGTCCAAAAAGAAGAAAGGGCCAAAATCAAAGAATTGTCCCTATAACTGGAACAAATAGAAAGAGAGCAACAAAAGAAACCCACAGGTACCAGAAGAAAACAAATAATAAAAATTAGAGCTGAACTAAATGAAATAGAAAACAGAAGAACAATTGGCAGAATTAACAAGACCAAAAGCTGGTTTTTTGAAAAACTCAACAAAATTGATGAACCACTGGCCAAACTGACAAAAGAAAAACAGGAGAGGAGGCAAATAACCCAAATAAGAAATGAGATGGGCGATATTACAGCAGACCCAACTAAAATTAAAAGAATTATATCAGATTACTATGAGAAACTATACTCAAACAAATTTGAAAACCTAGAAGAAATGGATGAATTCCAAGAAACACACTATCTACCTAAACTAACACAAACAGAGGTAGAACAACTAAATAGGCCCATAACAAAAGAAGAGATTGAAAAGGTAATCAAAAAACTCCCAACAAAAAAAAGCCCTGGTCCGGATGGCTTCACTGCAGAATTCTACGAAACTTTCAGAGAAGAGTTAACATCACTACTACTAAAGGTATTTCAGAGCATAGAAAAGGACAGAATACTACCAAACTCATTCTATGAAGCCACCATATCCCTGAAACCAAAACCAGGTAAAGATACCACAAGAGAAGAAAATTATAGACCTATATCCCTCGTGAGTGTAGATGTAAAAATCCTCAACAAAATTCTAGCCAATAAAATTCAACAAATATCAAAAAAAAAAAAATCCACCATGACCAAGTGGGATTCATACCAGGTACGCAGGAATGGTTCAACATTAGAAAAACAATTAATGTAATCCACCACATAAATAAAACAAAAGACAAGAATCACATGATTTTATCGATTGATGCAGAAAAGGCATTTGACAAAGTTCAACACTCATTCGTGATAAAAACTCTCAGCAAGGTAGGAATACAAGGAAAATTTCTTAGCATAATAAAGGGCATTGATGCAAAGCCAACAGCCAACATCACCCTAAATGGAGAGAGTCTGAAAGCATTCCCACTGAGATTAGGAACCAGACAAGGATGCCCTTTATCACCACTCTTATTCAACATTGTGCTGGAAGTCCTAGCCAGAGCAATTAGGCAAGATAAAGAAATAAAGGACATCCATATTGACAAGAAAGAAGTCAAAGTATCTCTAATTGCAGATGACGTGGTCGTATACACAGAAAACCCTAAGGAATCCTCCAGAAAACTACTGAAACTAGTAGACGAGTTCAGCAGAGTATCGGGACACAAGATAAACATAGAAAAATCAGTTGGATTCCTCACACCAACAAAAAAAACATTGAAGAGGAAATCACCAAATCAATGCCATTTACAGTAACCCCCAAGAAGATAAAATACTTAGGAATATATCTTACCAGAGATGTAAAAGAGTTATACAAAGAAAACTACAGTACGCTTCTGCAAGAAACCAAAAGAGACTTACATAAGTGCAAAACATACCTTGCTTATGGATAGGAAGACTTAATATTATAAAAATGCCTATCCTACCAAAAGCGATCTATACATTTAATTGAATTCCGATTCAAATCCCAAGGACATTCTTTAATGAGATGGAGAAAAAAATCACCAATATCATATGGAAGGGAAAGAGGCCCCAGATAATTAAGACATTACTGAAAAAGAAGAACAAAGTGGGAGGCCTTACTTTACCTGATTTTAGAACCTATTATACCGCCACAGTAGTCAAAACAGCCTGATACTGGTACAACAACAGATATATGGACCAATGGAACAGAATTGAGAATTGAGAATCCAGACATAAATCCAGCCACGTATGAGCAGTTGATATTTGACAAAGGCCCTAAAACAGTTAAAACAGGGAAAAGACAGTCTTTTTAACAAATGGTGCTGGCATAAATCGATATCCATTTGCAAAAACAATGAAGCAAGACCCATACCTCACTCCATGCACAAAAACTAACTCAAAATGGATCCAAGACCTAAATATAAAATCTAAAATGATAAAGATCATGGAAGGAAAAATAGGGACAACGTTAGGAGCCCTAATACATGGCATAAACAGTATACAAAACATTATAAGAATGTAGAAGAAATACTAGATAACTGGGAGCTCCTAAAAATCAAACACCTATGCTCATCGAAAGACTTCCCCAAAAGAGTAAAAAGACTACCTATAGACTGGGAAAAAGTTTTTAGCTATGACATTTCTGATCAGCGCCTGACCTCTAAAATCTACATGATACTGCAAAAACTCAACTGCAAAAAGGCAAAGAAGCCAATTAAAAAATGGACAAAAGTTATGAATAGACACTTCACTAAAGAAGACATTTAGGTAGCTAACAGATATATGAGGAAATGTTCACGATCATTAGCCATTAGAGAAATGCAGATCAAAACTACAATGAAATTTCATCTAACTCCAACGAGGCTGGCATTAATCCAAAAAACAGAATAAATGATGGAGAGGCTGTGGAGAGACTGGAACACTTATACACTGCTGGTCGGAATGTCAAATGGTACAACCACTTTGGAAATCGATTTGGTGCTTCCTTAAAAAGCTAGAAATAGAACTACTGTACGATCCAGCAATCCCACTCCTTGGAATATATCCTAGAGAAATAAGAGCCTTTACACGAACAGATATATGCACACCCATGTTTATTGCAGCACTGTTTACAATAGCAAAAAGCTGGAAGCAACCAAGGTGCGCATCAATGAATGAATGGATAAATAAATTATGGTATATTCACACAATGGAATACTACACATCGATAAAGAACAGTGATGAATCTGTGAAACATTTCATAACATGGAGGAATCTGGAAGACATTATGCTGAGTGAAATTAGTCAGTTGCAAAAAGACAAATATTGTATAAGACCACTGTTATAAGAACTTGAAAAATAGTTTAAACTGAGAAGAAAACATTCTTTGGTGGTTACTAGAGGCGGGGTGGGAGGGAGGGAGAGGGGCATTCATTAATTAGATAGTAGATAAGAACTACTTTAAGTGAAGGGAAAGATAGCACACAATACAGGGGAGGTCAGCACTATGGGACTAAACCAAAAGCAAAGAAGTTTTCTGAATAAACTGAATGCTTTGAAGGCCAGTATAGCAGGGGCAGGAGTCAGGGAACCATGGTTTCAGTGGACATCTAAGTCAATTGGCATAATAAAATTTATTTAAAAGTGTTCTGCATCCCACTTTGAAGAGTGGCATCTGGGGTCTTAAAGGCTAGCAAGCAGCCATCTAAGATGCATCAGTTGGTCTCAACCCACCTGGATCAAAGGAGAATGAAGAACACACAAGGCAATTACAAGCCCAAGAGACAGAAAGGGCCACATGAACCAGAGACTACATCATCCTGAGACTAGAAGATCTAGATGGTGCCCGACTACAACCGATGGTGCCCTGACAGGGAACACAACAGAGAACCCCTGAGAGAGCAGGAGAGCAATAGGATACAGACCCCAAATTCTCATAAGACCAGACTTAGTGGTCTGACTGAGGCCAGAAAGACCCTGGTGGTCATGGCTTACAGACCTTCTGTTGGCCCAGGACAGGAACCATTTGCAAAGCCAGCTCTTCAGACATGGATTGGACTGGACAATGGGCTGGAGAGGGATGCTGGTGAGGAGTGAGCTTCTTGGATCAGGTGGACACTTGAGACTATGTTGGCATCTCCTGCCTGGAGGGGAGATGAGAGGGTGGAGGGGGTTAGAAGCTGGTGAAATGGACACAAAAAGAGAGAGTGGAGGGAGACAGTGGGCTGTCTTATTAGGGGGAGAGTAATTGGGAGTGTGTTGCAAGGTGTATATGGGTTTTTGTGTGAGAGACTGACGATTTGTAAACTTTCACTTAAAGGAAAATAAAAATTATAAAAATTATTAAAAAAAAAAAACCCCAAAACCAAACCATTTGCCGTCGAGTCGATTCTGACTCATAGTGACCCTATAGGACAGAGTAGAACTGCCCCATAGAGTTTCCAAGGAGCACCTGGTGGATTTGAACTGCCAACATTTTGGATAGCAGCTGTAGCACTTAACCACTATGCCACCAGGGTTTCCCTTACTACCTAATAGGATTTGATAATTAACTAGCCCCATCATCTTCATAAATCTTTTTTTCTTTCCTTCTATCAGGATGCACTACCCTGATTCTCCCTGAGGTCTCTGAATATGCATTTATTGGCTCTTCTTTTACCTGTTCCCTGCCTTCTTCGACTCTATCTTTCCCAACCTTACCAATGCCTTCAGATATGAATGGTTTTCAATGCTCACTCCTTGGATTTTTGCTGTTCTCTACAGGTCTTTTTTTTTTTTTTTTGCTAACTCATTTATTCTCATAATTTTATCTTTCCCCTGAATAGAAATGGGCAAAGTAAGTTGATGTCTTTTTCTGAGGCTTGATAATAGGCTTAATCATAGTTAGGATATATTGGGGTTAAAAATTCCAAAGTATCATTGTTATGGATTGAATTGTGTCCCCCCAAAATGTGTCATAAATCCTGACCTCTTTGGCAGTGGTTATAATTCCATTTGGGAATGAGTTGTTTTTGTTATGTTGATGAGACAGGTAGTGTAGGGTACATCTTAAGTCAGTCTCTTTTGAGATATAAAAGTGATTAATGAAGCAAACAGAAGAAGCAGAGATGGGAGAAGAAAGATGTCAAGCCACATGAAGAACCCACAGGAGCAGATGTTCAAAAGAAGCAAGGACTTTCCTCCAGAGCAAACACCCTGAATTCAGACTTTTAACCTTCTAAACTGTGAGAAAATGAATTTATGTTTGTTAAAGTGATTCACTTGAGCTATTACTGTTATAGCAGTACTATCTAACTAAGAGAGAATTTGGTGCTGGCAGAGCGGAGTGCTGCTCCAACAGATATCTGAAATGTGGAAGTGATTTTAGAATTGGATAATGGGTAGAGGCTGTAAGAGTTACAGAAAGCCCTGGTTGCATGGTAGTTAAGAGCCGCAAGGTTGGCAGTTTGAATCCATCAGCCACTCCTTGGAAACCCTATGGGGCAGTTCTACTCTGTCCTATAGTGTTGCCATGAGTCAGAATTGACTCAACAGCCATGAGGTTTGGTTTTGGTTTATTAGTAAAAGCCTAGATTGCCTTGAAGAGACTGTTGGTAGAATTATGGGAGTCAAAGGCAATTCTGGTGAGGGCTCAGAAGGAAGTGAGGAGATCTGTAGAGAAAATCTTTAGTGTTAGAGCATATGTATGATGCCAGCAACAGAACTTTGCTAGAAATGTGGATTTTAAATGTGCTTCTGGTGAGGCTGTAAAAGAAAATGATGAACATGTGATTAGACAATGGAGGAAAGGTGATGCTTTTCATGCAGTGGCAAAGAACTTGCCTGAATTATGTTCAAATGTTTGCTGGAAGGAAGAACTTATAAGTGATGAACTTGTATGTCTGGCTGATGAGATTTCTAAGCAAGATCTTAAAGGAGGCATGTGATTTCTCCTTGTCACGTATAGTAAAACGTGAGAGGAAAGAGATTGACTTAAAAATGAACTATGCAAAATGAAAACAGAACTTAAAGATATGGAAAATTCTGTTGTACAAACTAAGGATGTATGTCTTAGAATGTTCACCAAGAACATGGCTATACAATCTTTTGTTAAAGAGGTTAAGCCTGTGACTGATGGATCTAACCAACTACCATAGCAGAAAACCCATCATCTTAGACTGAAGGGAACAGGGAAAGAAGGAAAGAAAGCTATCTGCCTCTTGGAATTTTACAGGCAGGAAACAGGCTGAAGGAGCTACATCTGTCATCCTCCAAAAAAAGAAAAAGAAAAGGAGCAGCTCAGAGATCAGCAGAACTCTTAGAAGGAGCATGAGAAGCAGAGCCTTCTCCATTTCAGAGGGAGTTTCAAAGTGTGGGGCCACAGTTCCCTGGATCTCAAAGGGTGGGGGCACAGCCTCCTAGATTTCAAAGAATTAGATCTTCGCCAACTCAGTTCCAGAGTGCGGTACTGCTGTTAAGTTGTAGCAGGGGGATGGGGCTGCTGCCCAAACCTGAGTGGAAGAGGCTGCCATGCCCAAGGGGCAAAAGAACAGGGTCCACCAGGTCTGAGGGAGTAGGGTTACAACTCAGATTGACTAGAAGAATGGGGCCTCCCAAAGCCCAGGGAGCAGAGTTGCCATCCCAGTGGGCCTGGAAGGTGGAGCTGAAGCCCAGGGCCAGGAAGTTCCATCAAGAATCCAAAGGACATGGCCAATACCCAAAGTCTGGAGGGTGGGGCCATTGCCCAGAGAGTCTCAGAGAACAGAGTATTATTTTCAAGACTTGAGAGCTAACGTAATTTTTTGTACTGGGTTTTGGACTTCCTTTGCTCAAGTTCTCCCATTTGTATTGAAATGTCTACCTTGTACCTGTTCTACCATTGTACTTTGGAAGCAGATAACCTGTATTCTATATTTCAGAGGTTCACAGATGAAGAGGAATTTTGCCCGAGAATTGGATTTTGCCTCAGGATGGGATAAATTCTCACCCATATTTGATTTAGATACTTCGGAAATTGAGATTTTGGATTTGGAGTTGATTTAAGACTTTTGGGATGATACGATGGGGTGAATGTGTTTTGCATGTGACAAGGACATGAATTTTGGAAGGTGAAATGGTAGAATATTATGGACTGATTTGTGTCTACCAAAAATATGTGTTTTAAATCCTAACCTCTATGCCTGTGGTTATACTCCTATTTGGGAACGGGTTGTCTTTGTCGTGTTTATGAGACAGGTGGTGTAAGATTGTCTTAAGTCAATTTTTTTGAGAAATTAAAGAAGTGAGCAGAGAGAACAGGGGTAAGATAGATGCCAAGCCACATGGAGATTGCCCAGGAGCAGAAGCTCAAAAGAGACGAAGACATTCTTCCAGAGCCAACAGGGAAAGAAAACCTTCCTCTAGAAGCCCTGAATTTGGGCTTCTAACCTCCTAAACTGTGAGAAGATAAATTCCTGTTTGTTAAAGCTAGCCACCTGCGGTATTTCTGTTATAGCAACACTGTATAACTAGGACAATTATTAAAAGGAGACACATTGTTTTCTCAGTCATTCACTTAATGAACATTTATTGAATACTTAGTATATGTGATGGAAGGTAAAAATACAAAATCTCTGGGAAACAGCATTTATAAATAGAGACAAATCAATGGTTGTAGAACAGTGGGATAATTTATATGATAAAATGATTAATGGGGAATGAAGAGATTACAGAGAGAAGGACCTTTTAAACAATGATGTGCTCTAACAACTGATTCTGTGGGGGAGGGGAGGAGGAAGCACGGATTTGAGCTTTGCAGATGTCCACGGCTTGTTTCTTCCCAAATCTACCTTCAGTGGCATCTTATTAATTGTTTTCAGGCTATCTACTGAAGGAAGAGTTGGGAAGAGACACACAAAATTGGCTCATGAGACCTGTATGAAAGTTCCAAAGTAACTTTCATACACTGCTTTTAAGTCAGGCTAGGTGTGCTGAAAGTAAGGCTTCCTGAAGAAATTGTCACTAGAGTTGAAATTTGAGAGATGAGTAAGAGTTATCTAGATAAAGGAGGTGGGTGTGATAGGAAAATGGGTTTATTGATGGCAGAAAGAGTATATGGATGTTATGCAGGTTTGAAACAAAGTTATATGTTTGTGTGGACTAAAAATAATAATGTTTAGCTGTAGCAAAGCATGGACACTGGGGAGCAGTAGCAGGTGAAACCAGAGAGGAGAGCTTTGTGCTATAATAAGAACTGAATCCTGAAAAGAAGCTCCATAAGAAGCTGAATGAAACATTGGTCCGGGTTCACAAACTGGAACAGAATACAACAAACTAAATGCCCATTCTTTCTCTTGGTTTAAATTTAATTACCTTGCTTAATATATAATATGGGCCAGGCACCATGTTAGGCACTTGGTATATGGTACATATAATAAGACACAGGAGTCTTACTCTTGAGGAGATTCCAGTTGAGTGGGCAGCTTATCAGAAAGTGAAAGGGTACCTGGCACCTTAATTACATGATGATGCATTTTGTGGAGTTTTTCATAAAATCTCCACTTTTAAATTAACTTCTGCATGTCTTGCCTTTCATACATCCCCAGTGTTCCACATTATGCTTATTACCAGATCCAGATCTTCAGCCTTGACTAAATTCCTGAGCTCAAGTCCCACATCTTTAACTTCCTACAATATACTTGTTCAGTATTCTGCTCTCCTCAAAAAATTAACACGTCCCAAGCAAAACTCAGCTTTCACTAACTGAAGTTCTTTTTGCAATCATCCTTCTAATATATTCCAAGTTCAAAATCAAATCTCTGAGTCATGCCTGTCATTATTCCCTAGCACTAGGCAAATACCAATTTCTGTGAGTTCTTTGTATTAATCTCTTACTGTCATTCTTTTCTGTTTTACCACCCTGGCTCATGGTTTTATTTCTTCAGAGCTAGAGTTTTACCACAGACTATCAACCAAGACTCTGTGATTTATCCTGTTAAACTATTGTCAGACTAACCTTCTGTCATAGATTGAATTGTTTCCCCCAAAAAATATGTGTCAACTTGGTTAGGCCGTGATTCCCAGTATTGTGTGGTTGTCCTCCATTTTGTGATTGTAACTTTATGTTGAGATGATTAGGATGGAATTGTAACACCATCCTTACTCGGGTCACCTCCCTGATCCAAGCTGTCCACTTGTGGTTTTCCTGTTATGGCAGCACTAAATAACTAACACAGAATTTGGTACCAGGAATGGGGTGCTGCTCTAACAGATACCTAAAATGTGGACGTGGTTTTGACACTGTGAATGGATACAGTCATGACAGTGGCAGAGGACCAGCCATCAGAGAACCTGCAGTGGCAGAGAAGTGGCAACAGCAGAGAACCAGGAGCAGCAGAACCAGAAGACCAGCATGATATGGTGTTGGAGCCAACCCATGGAGTGAGAGAGCTGAGTCCCTGTGTGCAGGAGGCTTCCTGGCAGAGTGGAGTGCCTCCGGGCACTTATTGGTAGAGCTACTGAGCTTTGGAACACTTGCCCCAGCAGGGCAGATGCAGACACGAGGCTTAAGGAGCCAAGAGGCCGGAGGAGCCAAGAGGCCAAGAAACCAGGAAACAGAAGCTGAAGAGACAAGGAACACAAAAAGCTAAACTGCCTTAGTCTCAAAAGGTATGGCCATGACATCAAGGGTTTCAAAGGGTGGAGCCACGGCCTCTGATGTTTCTAAGGGTGAAGTTTCCACTCAGATGGACTAGGAGAATGGTGCACCTTAAGTCGAGGGAGCAGACTTGCTGTCCCAGTGGGCCTGGAATGCAGAGCTGAAGCCCAGGGCCAAGGGGCCTCCACTTAGAATCCAGAGAGTGTGACCAATACTTAGAGTCTAGAGGGCAGGGCCATTGTGTAAATTGTTTCAGAAAACCGAGGATTATTTTCAAAGCTTTGAAGGCTAATGTAATGTGTCCTGCTGACTTGCTTGGTGCCTGTTATGCCTTCTTTCCCTTCAGTTTCTCCCATTTGTAATGGAAATGTCTAGCTTATGCCTGTTCTGCCATTGTACCATTAGAAGCAGATAACTTATATTTTAGATTTCACAGATGAAGGGGAACTTTTGGATTTTGGACTTGGAGTTAAGACTTTTGCTATGATATGATATGATCAGGTAAATATGTTTTGCTTGTTGCAAGGATGTGATTTTGGGGGGACCAAAGGGTGGAATGGCATGGATTGAATTATGTCCCCCAAAAAATGTGTGTATCAACTTGGTTAGGTCATGATTCCCAGTATTGTGTGGTTGTCCCCCATTTTGTGATTGTAATTTTATGTTGCGAGGATTAGGGTGGGATTGTAACACCACCCTTACTCAGGTCACCTCCCTGATCCAAGGTAAAGGGAGTTTCCCTGGGGTGTGGCCTGCACCATCTTTTATCTCTCAAGAGATAAAAGGAAAGGGAAACAAGCAGAGAGTTGGGGATCTCATACCACCAAGAAAGCAGCACCAGGAGCAGAGAGCGTCCTTTGGACACGGGGTCCCTGTGCCTAAGAAGCTCCTCGACCAGGGGAAAACTGAGGACAAGGACGTTTCTCCAGAGCTGACGGAGAGAGAAAGCTTTCCCCTGGAGCCGATGCCCTGAATTTGGACTTGTAACCTACTAGACTGTGAGAAAATAAATTTCTCTTTGTTAAAGCCATCCACTTGTGGTATTTCTATTATGGCAGCACTAAATAACTAACACACCTTCCTTCAACCCTCAAAATCTAGAAGCCTTATTCTTTGAATACTTGCAGATTTGCTGTGGACAAGGGACAATGAAAATGAGATTTATGATGTTCAAGAGGTGGGAGCCCCCTCTTCATGTTGAGTTCTCGCAGAGTTTGCCACAATGGAGATGAGAAAATAGCCCAGATTAGATTCTCACTTTAGTTAGAAATCTTCTATGTTGATAAATTCTAGTTTCAAGAACACCCTTTGGGAATCGCTAGTTGAAAGATAAAAAGCACCATTTAATTGTTGAGCCTTTACTAAGCACTTCTTAGTGCTGAGACCAGTCCTGCTTCCCTATTTGCCCAAAATGTTGAGTTGTCTGATTCTGGCTTAGCCCCTTTCTATAATCATCATCTCTCTATACCTGCTGGCCTTTTCTTGTCCGTCAGCTGAAGTCTCCCTAGCCCTATCTTACCACCAGGGCAGTATTGGTCCTTCTTAGTTTTATGATATTGTCATGCTTTCCTGTTTATTTCAAGGCCTTTTGAATATTCTCTGTGCATCTTTCCAAACAGGCAAACCCTTTCATTCTATCAGCTCTTTGTTCAAGAATATATATACTGGTTTCTAGCATTGAGTGTAAACTCTTTTGCCACGGCTTCAAGGTTTTCCACATTTAGTTTTCACCTATTTCTTTCACACCACTTCCTTCACTAACATTTATCCTAACTTCTGTGTTGTTAGTAATTTTATTCCACCTGCATAACATTGTTTTCTCCTCTTTGCATATCCAGATACTACTTAGCAGTCGTAGTGCTTTTCCAGGAATTCCTCCCCATTAATTTGAGATCATCTTAGTTTTTCCTTTCTCTTTTGTTGCATTTCCTGTCTGTCTTACATATTTTAGCCTTCAATTATGTTAATTGAGAATTATAATATCTGTTTGTATCCCAGGTATCTGTATTCCTTAAGTAGACCATAAATTCCAGAAAGAAATCATTTTTATAAAATATAATCTTTTGTATACACCCACTACATCAAACTGCAGTTAACTGTAAAAGAAACTCAATAAATACTTAATTCTGATAGTTAACAGATATATTTAATTATTGTGGTAACCTGATGTAAAGTAACAACTTACGTATTTTTACATATTATACGATTTTACATATCGTACAAATGATACAGCATTCATTTTTTACTTTTTAGGTTATAGGAACTGGGTTAAATGTTGGGGACACACTCTCAACATTTGGTGAACTGAAAGTGTACTTGGAGAAGACAGAAACACAGCCCTTTATGACTTATAAAGGTTGTCAACCTATCTGTTTTATTCGTGTACATATTATTAATGATAAACATATAGAGATTATAACAGCTGCTCAATTCTAATACTAGTTAAAAACAAGTTACTATGTAGAAATGTATCTGAAATTTATCATATGGAAAAATGATAACCCTTGCTTCTTTTCAAACAATATAGTTAAGGATACAGTGTTCTTGTGGTTGAGAGTATAGCTGCTCCACATCCTTGATAACATTTGGTATTATCAGTCTTTTTATGTTTATTTTTGTAGGTGTGAAGTGGTATCTCATTGTGGTATGCCCTTAGTTTTCACTGAAAGAAATTTTTTTCCATGGATTTTCAAAAATTTTTAGGTAGAGTTTCAGCCTCTGCAAACGATAATTTCACTGCATTTTTTAAACCCTTGATGGGGTGCCATTAACTTATTTGGGTGGCCAAAAACACAGTTAAATGCCTACAATAAAGCTCAGAGTGATTTACTACTCCAAGATGAAAATAAGCTGTTTATATTGTTGCTGTAGGTATTTTCTTGTAGAAGGAAAAGAAATACAACCTTACATCTGGGATCACACACTAAACATACGCATCAATAACATAGAAATGAAAACCAGTTGGCTTGACACAGTGAAAGTGGAGAGTGAAATTTTTTTATGGAGGGCATTCTTGCTTCTGTTTCTGGATGGGTACATGTGTTCTTGCTTCAAAGGATCTGTGAGTTCGTGAAATTCCTCACAGCTGTGTGAGGTGTTCCAGTTTGGGTGCGTGTGCATGATTTTTTTTGTAGGGAAAGAGCCATCAAAGTCTAAAAGTGATACATGGCCTATGGGAATGGAATGTTCAGTGGATAAATGACGCTTTTGAAAATTTTTCCGATTTTCTCTACATATATTTTTAACTTTGGGTGAGAACTTTATTGATTAATATTTGCAAGAATTCACATAAATGTAATTTATCTTTGTTATGCATTCCGTTCTATTCCTTTCTTACCACTCCAGTCCCTGCAGAACAAAATAAAAACACTGAGCCTGCTCAAATCAAATAATTTGCTCCAAATCTTGAGTTTTGCTCAGCTGTAATGCGTTAGAACATATACCCTTATTTTAAAGGGGGTTTTCATCAACTTTAAGAAAGCTTACTGTTCATGTTTGGCTAATCCCATAAGAGTTAAAAGGCCTTAGGATTTTTACTCTCCATGTAGAAATAAAGATGAACAAAAACCCATTGGGCAGCCTGGTCTTGTGCCAATGAAGGATTACCTTCACAATAGCCTCATGTGTAATTTTCAGTTTAACTTTTAGAAATTGTAAATTATTGAACTCGAACCACTTGCTTTGGGAGACCATTTCAGAGAACAAATAACTGCTTTGGCTTATCCTAGTTCAATATTTAAATTATAAAGCATTCTAAGCACTAAAGGCTAGATAAATCCTGATAAACAGCAATGGCTGGATTATTTTTGTCAAGGATGTATTACTGATCCTCTTTTCCTCTAGTTTTTATTTTAAAAATACCGAACATTTTCCCTCTATGTAAGAGGAACCCACATGTGTGTACAGTAAAATAAAAGCTTCCAATGCCTACGTACTTAGCTTTATAAAATTGGGCTCCAGAATCTCACGTTAGCTGTCTTACATGGGTGGCAAAATCTGTACTTGGGCACAGAGCAGGCCATGGTAGTCTTGATTCAGTTGTAGTAGAGAAAGTAAGTAGCAGGTGCCTAATTTTCGTACTTATATTGGATACAAAATTCTCTGTATTGACACCTGTACTTTGATCTTTTCCTCTTGTGACTAGTTTGGCCTGAGAAGCAAGGATTGCAGAGCCATTTTAGTTTTTATTTTATATAATGGACATTCATAACTATCTTTTTTTACGTGTACTACCCTTCTGAAATCTCCTGTTTATAGTCACTTCTTCAGTCAAATGACCAGTATGGTTTGCTGCAGCTACGAGGGCAAAACGTGAAAGCTCTTATGTTTATGTGGGTGTAAATCTTACTGTGTCACTTTTCCTTGTGTGTTTCAAGATTTATATTATTGCCTTTACTTTTCTTTCTCTTTGATGCTCAGCAGTCTATTTCTGGTTCATTAAAATCATGTCCTTCACAACCGATGACTGCCGTGACAGGGAGCACAACAGAGAACCCCTGAGGGAGCAGGAGAACAGTGGGATGCAGACCCCAAATTCTCATAAAAAGACCAGACTTAATGGTCTGACTGAGACTAGAGGAATCCCGGCGGTCATGGTCCCCAAACCTTCTGTTGGCCCAGGAAGGAACCATTCCTGAAGACAATTCATCAGACTTGGAAGGGACTGGACAATGGGTTGGAAAGAGATGCTGATGAAGAGTGAGCTACTTGTATCAGGTGGACACTTGAGACTGTGTTGGAGTCTCCTGTCTGGAGGGGAGGTGGGAGGGTAGAGAGTGTTAGAAACTGGCAAAAGTGTCACGAAAGGAGAGACTGGAAGGGCCGACTCATTAGGGGGAGAGTAAGTGGGAGTATGGAGTAAGGTGTATATAAGCTTATATGTGACTGACTTGATTTGTAAACGTTCACTTAAAGCTCAATAAAAGTTAGTTAAAAATAAAAAAAATAAAAAATAAAGTGTTACAGTGGGATGCAGACCCCAAATTCTCATAAAAAGACTAGACTTAGTGGTCTGACTGAGACTAGAAGAATCCCGGCGGTCATGGTCCCCAAACCTTCTGTTGGCCCAGGACAGGATCCATTCCCGAAGACTACTCATCAGACATGGAAGGGACTGGACAATGGGTTGGAGAGAGATGCTGATGAAGCGTGAGCTACTTGTATCAGGTGGACACTTGAGACTGTATTGGCATCTCCTGTCTGGAGGGGAGACGGGAGGGTAGAAAGGGTTAGAAACTGACAAAATGGTCACGAAAGGAGAGACTGGAAGGAGGGAGCGGGCTGACTCATTAGGGGGAGAGTAAATGGGAGTATGTAGTAAGGTGTATATAAGCTTGTATGTGACAGACTGACTTGATTTGTAAATTTTCACTTAAAGCACAATAAAAATTATTTAAAAAAAAATCATGTCCTTATTACCAATTCTAAGTGTATGATCTCATTACTTATCCTTCTGGAGTTCATCATTGCCTTTGTTTCTTTTTTCTCCTTGAAATCATACTTCAGGATCAAGACATATAGTTTTTCCACCGACTCTAGTCCTTTATATTGGGTGAATGATTTGACCTTTGTTCTAATGTTGTTTGCTCTTATTAATCTCAATTACTATCATTTTCTTTGTTTTCTTAAGACTGGTCCAAATGTTCTGCATTTCCCTCTTTTTATTTGGGGAAATTTTGTGTTGGAAGAAGTAAGGGGTATGTTTTAGGAATGACTGGTGGATCTAGCTTTTATCTGTGTAGAGTTAGAAACTCAATCTCATCTGTATTCCAAAGTGATAAGATGCAGGCATGTGGACTCATGCCAACCGACTTCAGAAGAGGCCAGCATATAAAACAAGAATGCAGTTTCTTAACTTCAAATGAGAAATGCAACTGCTAGGAAGACCAGGTATTTCTCTTGACTGGACCTGCACATCTCTATAGACAAGCTACAGGGGACTGGTGATTATGCAATTAGAACAAGTGGTATTAGTTAAATGGGCTCAATGTATAATAGCCTCTATCTTTGATACCTTGCTGTATCCAGTACTAAAATAACATGCTTTTATATATGCCTCTCCATAATAAATAAGCATGTTATTTTAATACAGAGGACTATACTAGAGGTGGAAAGATAGAGTTGATAGCTGTGTCCAAGGAGGACAAAGACTTCTGAGAAACCATATGTGAGGTTTGTTAAGAGTGAGTAGGATTTTCCTGATCCAACTGAAGGAGCACACTGCTCATTGTATATGGGGAAGCTGAGTTTGGCTGCAAGTGGGATGCAGAGTGAGGGGGACTGAGGGTGAAACTGGAGAGATTAACTGTAGGTTCTAAATAATTTTAGTCCGTTTAAAAATCTAAACTTCTTATGGCCAGAAGGAAGCCATGAAGACTTTTAAGCTAAGGAGGACTGTGACTTATTGTGTTTGTCTTTGGGAATAGATATCTGGGGGCACTGAATATGGTGGCTTGGATTAGAGTGAATCTGGTAGCAGGGAACCTGGTTATGAGGTTATTGAATGGGTCAGGTCAGAAATTATGTGTGTCTAAACTAAGGTAACCAAAGGGTCGGCAGTTCAAATCCTCCACGCGCTCCCTGGAAACTCTATCGGGCAGTTCTACTCCGTCCTACAGGGTCGCTATGAGTCGGAATCGACTCGACAGCACTGGGTTCTGGATATTGGTTTAAACTAAGGTAGTTGCTGTGGTGGTGAGAAAATGCACCAGATTTAAGGTACATTTCTAAAGTAAAAATTGGTGAGACTCAATGACCAATTTGATATAAAGGAAAAAAGGAGAAGGGAGAGTGAACAATTATAAATTGCCTAGCTTTGGAAACTGGTAGGTAGAAGTCTCTTTAAAAAGACAGAAGGAACATGTTAATGTGAGCAGGGTGAAAGATACTTTAGTTTCACAGTGGGCAGTTTTTTTTTTTTTTAGTGTGTTTAGATTGAGCTGTTCAAGAAGCGATCACAAGTGCAGGAATAGAACTCAGGAGTGAGATGAGAGCTGGAGACATGGGTTTGGGAGAGATCATAGACTACTGACATTTCCTCAGCAGAGTAGGGAGAGAAGATAAGAGGTTTGGGAAGACAAGACTCCTCCCATTGGTGTGGTGAGAAGATACTTGTTTTGGACTGAATTGAGAGATCCAAAGATATCTCATGGACATTAGGGAATATCTATGCAAAGCAAGATTTTCTGGATACCCCTGGAAGTGTCCTGTTGAAAGGTAAGACTTATAGGCAAACAAGAGCCATTAGTAAAAGGATCAACCCCTTCCCCCAAGTCCCCCTGTCTGGACCTCATCTTGCATCCTTAAGTAGTGTACTGAATTCAGTTGTGAAAAATTGTCACAATTGTTATTAATCCATCATACTCTCAAGCCTATAACATTTATTTCTTTTTTACTCTGAGTTATTTGTTTTTGAATTCTATATCTTGAATTTCTTAATTTCTTTAATCAAATAATAAACCATCTTCTTCATCAACTTCATTTCCTCTAACTCCTCTGATTTTTTTCTTCGGCATCACTTTGAGCATGAGCCCCACCCTTTATAGTTTTCACTTGTTCATCTGTTGCTCTTTGCAACAGATTCCATTCCTGCCTTCACAGCACTCTTTCAGTGTCCTTCTAAGAATCTTCATATATCCTGTGCCTATTCCCTTGACTCCATCTAAATCAACATCCTCTCTATTTGCTTGCTTCATCTAATAAAGGCCTGTCTAACCCTTCCCCCGCTATCCCTATCTCTGAAAATAATTTACTCGTCTTCCATCAACCACTTTTTTTTTTAATTTTTTTATTAACTTTTATTAAGCTTCAAGTGAACATTTACAAATCCAATCAGTCTGTCACATATAAGTTTACATACATCTTTCTCCGTACTCCCACTTGCTCTTCCCCTATTGAGTCAGCCCTTTCAGTCTCTCCTTTCGTGACAATTTTGCCAGCTTCCCTCTCTCTCTATCCTCCCATCCCCCCTCCAGACAAGAGTTGCCAACACAATCTCAAGTGTCCACCTGATATAATTAGCTCACTCTTCATCAGCATCTCTCTCCCACCCGCTGACCAGTCCCTTTCATGTCTGATGAGTTGTCTTCGGGGATGGTTCCCGTCCTGTGCCGACAGAAGGTCTGGGGAGCATGGCCGCCGGGATTCCTCTAGCCTCAGTCCGACCATTAAGTATGGTCTTTTTATGAGAATTTGGGGTCTGCATCCCACTGATCCCCTGTTCCCTCAGGAGATCTCTGTTGTGCTCCCTGTCAGGGCAGTCATCGATTGTGGCCGGGCACCAACTAGTTCTTCTGGTCTCAGGATGATGTAGGTCTCTGGTTCATGTGGCCCTTTCTGTCTCTTGGGCTCTTAGTTGTCGTGTGGCCTTGGTGTTCTTCATTTTCCTTTGCTCCAGGTGGGTTGAGACCAATTGATGCATCTTAGATGGCCGCTTGTTAGCATTTAAGACCCCAGACGCCACATTTCAAAGTGGGATGCTGAATGTTTTCATACTAGAATTATTTTGCCAATTGACCTAGAAGTCCCCGCAAACCATGTTCCCCAGACCCCCGCCCCTGCTCCGCTGACCTTTGAAGCATTCATTTTATCCCGGAAACTTCTTTGCTTTTGGTCCAGTCCAATTGAGCTGACCTTCCATGTATTGAGTGTGGTCTTTCCCTTCACCCAAAGCAGTTCTTATCTACTGATTAATCAATAAAAAACCCTCTCCCTCCCTCCCTCCCTCCCCCCTTCGTAACCACAAAAGTATGTGTTCTTCTCAGGCTTACTATTTCTCAAGATCTTATAATAGTGGTCTTATACAATATTTGTCCTTTTGCCTCTGACTAATTTCGCTCAGCATAATGCCTTCCAGGTTCCTCCATGTTATGAAATGTTTCAGAGATTCCTCACTGTTCTTTATCGATGCGTAGTATCCCATTGTGTGAATATACCACAATTTATTTTCCCATTCATCCGTTGACGGACACCTTGGTTGCTTCCAGCTTTTTGCTACTGTAAACAGAGCTGCAATAAACATGAGTGTGCATATATCTGTTTGTGTGAAGGCTCTTGTATCTCTAGGGTATATTCCGAGGAGTGGGATTTCTGGGTTGTAAAAAAAAAAAAAAAATTTTTTTTTTTTTTTATGATAGTTCTATTTCTAACTGTTTAAGATAACGCCAGATAGATTTCCAAAGTGGTTGTACCATTTTACATTCACACCAGCAGTGTATGAGAGTTCCAATCTCTCCGCAGCCTCTCCAACATTTATTATTTTGTGTTTTTTGGATTAATGCCAGCCTTGTTGGAGTGAGATGGAATCTCATAGTAGTTTTAATTTGCATTTCTCTAATGGCTAATGTTCGAGAGCATTTTCTCATGTATCTGTTGGCTGCCTGAATATCTTCTTTAGTGAAATGTGTGTTCATATCCTTTGCCCACTTCTTGATTGGGTTGTTTGTCTTTTTGTGGTTGAGTTTTGACAGAATCATGTAGATTTTAGAGATCAGGCGCTGGTCGGAGATGTCATAGCTGAAAATTCTTTCCCAGTCTGTAGGTGGTCTTTTTACTCTTTTGGTGAAGTCTTTAGATGAGCATAGGTGTTTGATTCTTAGGAGCTCCCAGTTGTCAGGTTTCTCTTCATCATTTTTGGTAATGTTTTGTATTCTGTTTATGCCCTGTATTAGGGCTCCTAGGGTTGTCCCTATTTTTTCTTCCATGATCTTTATCGTTTTCGTCTTTATGTTTAGGTCTTTGATCCACTTGGAGTTAGTTTTTGTGCATGGTGTGAGGTATGGGTCCTGTTTCATTCTTTTGCAAATGGATATCCAGTTATGCCAGCACCATTTGTTAAAAAGACTATCTTTTCCCCAATTAACTGACACTGGTCCTTTGTCAAATATCAGCTGCTCATACGTGGATGGATTTATATCTGGGTTCTCAATTCTGTTCCATTGGTCTATGTGCCTGTTGTTGTACCAGTACCAGGCTGTTTTGACTACTGTGGCTGTATAATAGGTTCTGAAATCAGGTAGAGTGAGGCCTCCCACTTTCTTCTTCTTTTTCAGTAATGCTTTGCTTATCCGGGGCTTCTTTCCCTTCCATATGAAATTGGTGATTTGTTTCTCTATCCCCTTAAAACATAACATTGGAATTTGGATCGGAAGTGCATTATATGTATAGATGGCTTTTGGTAGAATAGACATTTTTACTATGTTAAGTCTTCCTATCCATGAGCAGGGTATGTTTTTCCACTTAAGTATGTCCTTTTGAATTTCTTGTAGTAGAGCTTTGTAGTTTTCTTTGTATAGGTCTTTTACATCCTTGGTAAGATTTATTCCTAAGTATTTTATCTTCTTGGGGGCTACTGTGAATGGTATTGATTTGGTGATTTCCTCTTCGGTGTTCTTTTTGTTGATGTAGAGGAATCCAAGTGATTTTTGTATGTTTATTTTATAACCTGAGACTCTGCCAAACTCTTCTATTAGTTTCAGTAGTGTTCTGGAGGATTCCAAACGGTTTTCTGTGTATACGATCATGTCATCTGCAAATAGTGAAAACTTTACTTCCTCCCTGCCAATCCGGATACCCTTTATTTCTTTCTCTAGCCTAATTGCCCTGGCTAGGACTTCAAGTACGATGTTGAATAAGAGCAGTGATAAAGGGCATCCTTGTCTGGTTCCCGTTCTCAAGGGAAATGCTTTCAGGTTCTCTCCATTTAGAGTGATATTGGCTGTTGGCTTTGCATAGATGCCCCTTATTTTGTTGAGGAATTTTCCTTCAATTCCTATTTTGGTAAGAGTTTTTATCATAAATGGGTGTTGAACTTTGTCAAATGCCTTTTCTGCATCTATTGATAAGATCATGTGGTTTTTATCTTTTGTTTTATTTATGTGATGGATTACATTAATGGTTTTTCTGATATTAAACCAACCTTGCATACCTGGTATAAATCCCACTTGATCAGGGTGAATTATTTTTTTGATGTGTTGTTGGATTCTATTGGCTAGAATTTTGTTGAGGGTTTTTGCATCTATGTTCATGAGGGATATAGGTCTATAATTTTCTTTTTTTGTAATGTCTTTACCTGGTTTTGGTATCAGGGAGATGGGAGCTTCATAGAATGAGTTGGGTAGTATTCCGTCATTTTCTATGCTTTGAAATACCTTCAGTAGTAGTGGTGTTAAGTCTTCTGTGAAAGTTTGGTAGAACTCTGCAGTGAAGCCGTCCGGGCCAGGGCTTTTTTTGTTGGAAGTTTTTTGATTACCGTTTCAATCTCTTTTTTTGTTATGGGTCTATTTAGTTGTTCTCCTTCTGAATGTGTTAGTTTAGGTAGGTAGTGTTTTTCGAAGAATTCATCCATTTCTTCTAGGTTTTCAAATTTGTTAGAGTACAATTTTTCATAGTAATCTGATATGATTCTTTTAATTTCATTTGGTCCTGTTGTGATGTGGTCCTTCTCGTTTCTTATTCGGGTTATTTGTTTCCTTTCCTGTATTTCTTTAGTCAGTCTAGCCAATGGTTTATCAGTTTTGTTAATTTTTTCAAAGAACCAGCTTTTGGCTTTGTTAATTCTTTCAATTGTTTTTCTGTTCTCTAATTCATTTAGTTCAGCTCTAATTTTTATTATTTGTTTTCTTCTGGTGCCTGATGGGTTCTTTTGTTGCTCACTTTCTATTTGTTCAAGTTGTCGGGACAATTCTCTGATTTTGGCTCTTTCTTCTTTTTGTATGTGTGCATTTATCGATATAAATTGGCCTCTGAGCACTGCTTTTTCTGTGTCCCAGAGGTTTTGATAGGAAGTGTTTTCATTCTCGTTGCATTCTATGAATTTCCTTATTCCTTCCTTGATGTCTTCTATAACCCAGTCTGTTTTCAGGAGGGTATTGTTCATTTTGCAAGTATTTGATTTCTTTTCCCTAGTTTTTCTATTATTGATTTCTAGTTTTATTGCCTTGTGGTCTGAGAAGATGCTTTGTAATATTTCGATGTTTTGGATTCTGCAAAGATTTGTTTTATGACCTAATATGTGGTCTATTCTAGAGAATGTTCCATGTGCACTAGAAAAAAAAGTATACTTTGCAGCAGTTGGGTGGAGAGTTCTGTATAAGTCAATGAGGTCAAGTTGGTTGATTGTTATAAGTAGGTCTTCCGTGTCTCTATTGAGCTTCTTACTGGATGTCCTGTCCTTCTCCGAAAGTGGTGTGTTGAAGTCTCCTACTATAATTGCGGAGGTGTCTATCTCACTTTTCAATTCTGTTAAAATTTGATTTATGTATCTTGCAGCCCTGTCATTGGGTGCATAAATATTTAATATGGTTATGTCTTCCTGATCAATGTCCCTTTTATCATTATATAGTGACCTTCTTTATCCTTTGTGGTGGATTTAAGTCTAAAGTCTATTTTGTCAGAAATTAATATTGCTACTCCTCTTCTTTTTTGCTTATTGTTTGCTTGATATATTTTTTTCCATCCTTTGAGTTTTAGTTTGTTTGTGTCTCTAAGTCTAAGGTGTGTCTCTTGTAGGCAGCATATAGATGGATCGTGTTTCTTTATCCAGTCCGTGACTCTCTGTCTCTTTATTGTTGCATTTAGTCCATTTACATTCAGCGTAATTATAGATAAATAAGTTTTTAGTGCTGTCATTTTGATGCCTTTTCATGTGTGTTGTTGGCCATTTCATTTTTCCACATACTTTTTTGTGCTGAGACGTTTTTCTTGGTAAATTGTGAGATCCTCATTTTCATAGTGTTTGACTTTATGTTAGTTGAGTCGTTACGTTTTTCTTGGCTTTTATCTTGAGTTATGGAGTTGTTATACCTTTTTGTGGTTACCTTATTATTTTATTTTTTTTTTATTATTTACCCCTATTTTTCTAAGTAAAAACCTAACTTGTATCGTTCTATATCATCTTGTATCACTCTCCATCTGGCAGTTCAATGCCTCCTGTATTTAGTCCCTCTTTTTGATTATTGTGATCTTTTACCTATTGACTTCCATGATTCCCTGTTATGTGTATTATTTTATTTATTTATTTTTTAATTAATCTTAATTTGTTTGTTTTTGTGATTTCCCTGTTTGAGTTGATATCAGGACGTTCTGTTTTGTGACCTTGTATTGTGCTGGTACCTGATATTATTGGTTTTCTGACCAAACAATATCCTTTAGTATTTCTTGTAGCTTTGGTTTGGTTTTTGCTAATTCTCTAAACTTGTGTTTATCTGTACATATCTTAATTTCGCCTTCATATTTCAGAGAGAGTTTTGCTGGATATATTATCCTTGGCTGGCATTTTTTCACCTTCAGTGCTCTGTATATGTCATCCCATTCCCTTCTTGCCTGCATGGTTTCTGCTGAGTAGTCTCAACTTATTCTTATTGATTCTCCCTTGAAGGAAACCTTTCTTTTCTCCCTGGCTGCTTTTAAAATTTTCTGTTTATCTTTGGTTTTGGCGAGTTTGATGATAATATGTCTTGGTGTTTTTCTTTTTGGATCAATCTTAAATGGAGTTCGATGAGCATCTTGTATAGATACCCTTTCGTCTTTCGTGATGTCAGGGAAGTTTTGTGTCAGGAGTTCTTCAACTATTTTCTCTGTGTTTTCTGTCCCCTCTCCCTGTTCTGGGACTCCAGTCACCCGCAAGTTATCCTTCTTGATAGAGTCCCACATGATTCTTAGGGTTTCTTCATTTTTTTTAATTCTTTTATCTGATTTTTTTTCAGCTATGTTGGTGTTGATTCCCTGGTCCTCCAGATGTCCCAGTCTGCATTCTAATTGCTCGAGTCTGCTCCTCTGACTTCCTATTGCGTTGTCTAATTCTGTAATTTTATTGTTAATCTTTTGGATTTCTACATGCTGTCTCTCTATGGATTCTTGCAACTTATTAATTTTTCCACTATGTTCTTGAATAATCTTTTTGAGTTCTTCAACAGTTTTATTGGTGTGTTCCTTGGCTTTTTCTGCAGTTTGCCTTATTTCGTTTGTAATGTCTTGAAGCATTCTGTAAATTAGTTTTTTATATTCTGTATCTGATAATTCCAGGATTGTATCTTCATTTGGGAAAGATTTTGATTCTTTTGTTTGGGGGGTTGGAGAAGCTGTCATGGTCTGCTTCTTTATGTGGTTTGATATGGACTGCTGTCTCCGAGCCATCACTGGGAAACTAGTTTTTCCAGAAAATCCGCTAAAAAAAAAAATGCAGTCAAATCCCTATCAGAGTTCTCCTTCTGGCTCAGGCTATTCAGATGTTAATGAAGCCACCTGGGGAGAGTGGGGGAGGGATCAGAGAGATAGGAGAGTAGCACATCGGAATATAGCCAGAGTTGCTTGTCTTGCTTGGAATGACTATTATATCTAAGATTTCTGTGGGGCGCGTCGCCTATGTGTGCTGGCTGTGTGGAGATTGCCCCTGGTGGGTCTGGCCCACTGGAGTCACAGTCAGATCCCCACGTCCAGCGTCAAGGTTCCCCTACTGGGACGGTGCACTCCCGACTCCAAAATCAGTCGCTGCCTCCCGGGTACTCCCTGTCCCGCCAGCAGCTTCACCGTGCCGCCTCCGCGAACCAGCTGGGCCCCCCCGGGTCAGCTCAGGCGAGCGGAGCAGCTCCCCGCGCCTGCGCCGCGACCGCGCGTCCTGCTCCAAGACCAGTCGCTGCCCCCTGGGGACATCCCCCACCAGCCACGTCGCCACGCCGCCCGCGCGAACTGGTTGGGCCCCCCCCGTGCTAGTTCAGGGGGATGGAGCAGCTCGCCGCGCCTATGCCGTACCTGCACCCAGTTAAAATTCTGACGGGACGGTTCCCCGGGTTGGACGCCGCTCTCCCCGCTCCAAGACCTGTTACTGTCTCCTGGGGACTTCTCCCACCAGCTGCGTCGCCACGCCGCCCGCGAAAACCATCTGGGCCCCCCCGGGGTCAGTTCAGGGGGATGGAGCAGCTCGCCGCGCCTATGCCATGTCTGCGCCCCGCCAAAATCCCGGCGGGATGGTTCCCCTGCTGGGACGCTGCTCTCCCCACTCCAAGACCAGTCACTGCCTCCCGGGGACTTTTCCCATCGGCTGCGCTGCCACGCCGCCCGCGCAAACCAGCTGGGCCCCCTCCCGGAATGAGTTCTGGGGCCAGGGCTGGGCCCCTTGTTTGTGCCGTCTGCCCCCCTGGGCTCTGCCCCAAATCGGGTGCCGAAGGTCACCTGACTGGTACGCTGGCTCCAGGCTCTGAAAACAATCGCTGCCTCCCCGTATTTGTTCGTTCTCCATCTCTAAATCTGTGTTTGTTGTTCAGGGTTCGCAGATTGTTATGTATGTGATCGATTCACTTGTTTTTCTGAGTCTTTGTTGCCAAAGGGATCCGCGGTAGCATCCACCTAGTCCGCCATCTTGGCCCCCCCACTTTCTTATTTAAAAATAATACCTTTCTATGAAGTCCTTCCCTAATTTTTCTTATAGAACACCTCCTTCGGCTTTAGAGAGTACTTCTTAGAAAGGGGCTGTAATATTTGAACGTTTGTCCAGTTGGAGTATACACTCCTGAAGGAAGGTATTGTTCTTTTAGATTCATATATCTTTTCCATATTTTTGGATTTTTAAAGCTGTTAATCTACAATGAATAGAGTTCTAATTGAGAATGACTTTAAACCAATGCTTCTAGAATTCTCTGGGTCCTGGTACTCACCCATGAATGTATGCATATGCATTTTTCTTGTGAAGAAGATTTATAATTTTAACAAATTCTTAAGTATTTCCAAGATGAGAATAAGTTTGCCTATTTGAGTTTAAGGATCAAGATATTACCCCTTAAGTTATGTAAGGAATAACTATGACTCAATTTTTATATAAACCTGAAATAATCTATGTACAATTGATATCACCACTTTTCCTCCTTGCTCTGATTGGTATTAATATTACATTTTATCAAGTTATCATTTTCAACAAGACTCAGAATTTATGGGCTGTCTACCTATAATATTAGATGTTTTGTAAAGATTTTGAGTGTAGCTCTACTTAAATTTTTTCTTTGAAGAAGTTTATTTTTATTTTCCAAAGAACAACATCAGAAACAGGAAAACACGAGCTTCTGGCAGTGTGGAAGTAAAGTGTGTAATTTGCTAGCCATTCAGCTGCCACCTGCCCTGCCACCAGAGATTCAGTCTAATTATACTCGCTGATCTGAGCCAGCCTCCGAAAGTGACATGATGTATGTGGAAGGGGAGGTTCTTTGAAGAGTTAAAGCAATCTTTCTTTAAAAGCTGGCTCTGTTTTCGCCTTGATGCGTGCTTTAACTGCTTCTTCCTGCCCACAGTGCAAACCAAGATTCCACAGAAGTAGGTGATAGAGAGGAAGTTGAAGGTACTAACATTAATCATGAGGGAGTCTAATTTTTCTAGCCTTCAGTTCCACCAAGTGACAGGGTGATTTTTACTTTTCTCTTCCAGAATTCTAATGTGCTGGATAATATTTAGGCTTCATGCTCTCCTCAAAGCATCCCAGTATCATCCTGATAAACGACCGTGTCATCTACAAGATGCCAGTGTTTGAATCATGGACACAAAAGGCCTATTTTCTTTTTTCCAGTGAAAGTCAAGTTCAATAGCTCTCACCTGTCCAGGTAGTTGGAGATCAGCATTCTTTTTCTTGAACCTGTGGAATTGAGCAGTGATTCTTTATTTCTCAATAAGCATTAAAGGATCCCATGGTGATCAACTTATCTAGAATTGATATAAAACCAAAAAAACAAACCCGTTGCCATTGAGTCCGTTCCGACTCTTAGCGACCCTACAGGACAGAGTAGAGCTGCCCCACAGGGTTTCCAAGGAGTGCCTGGTGGGTTTGAACTGCTGACTTTCTGGTTAGCAGCGGTAGCACTTAACCACTACACCACCAAGGTTTCCAGCATTGATACAGACACTGCATATTTATCTTGGCGGTTTTTCAACTGTTTTCTCACTTAGTGTTTTTTTATAAAATAGTTACAACTTTTTGGTAGTTATTGAATTGAACTGAAGCTATTTTTTAATGAGTCTAAGAAAGTTTAATTCATAAAAGTGCTTCTTGAACTGCAGGCATAGAGTAGGTCTTTTTCAGTGAAATGTAGCCAAGTTCATATCTGATTTTAACGTCTAAGTTTCTCTTGGGACAAATGGTAGTGTTATTGATTTATAAAACAATGCTAATTTTTTCATAGTTTAGATTAAGTTTGAAAACTTCCTTAATAAAATGATTTTATTTATTTGTTGGATACAATTAATCTTCCTGTAAACGTCAAGCTAAAGTGTCAACTTGTTCCAGTCTAGGTAATTCACACTTCCTTACTTCTGCCTGTTTTCATTATTCTGACTTTAGTAAAGTGTCCCTTTTCTTTCAAAGTATTCCTTATCTCTCCACCATACACAATTATCCTAAATTACTTAGACCACATAAATATGATTTTTACCCTTTTCTTAAGAGTAGTTTAAAGATAAAGACAGGAGTCATGGTAGGCAGTGTTAGATGGTACATTAGTTTTCTAATGCTGTGTAACAAACTGTAATAAACTTAAAGGCTTTGGGAAAATACCCATTTGTTAACTCCCAGTTTTGTAGATCGGAAGTGCACCATGGCATGACTGGATTTTCAGCTCAGGGTATCACAAGGCTGAAATCAAGATATTAGCTGGGATAAGTTTTTATCTGGAGGCTCTGGGAGGGGGAAATCTCTTGGAAGCTCATTCTTGTTGTTGGCAGAATTCAGTTCTTTTAGGTTGTAGGCCTGAGGTTTCCTTTTCCTTGCTGGCTGTCAGCCTGGGGCCACTCTCAGTCCACAGAGGCTGCTGCATTCCTTGTCAGATGGCCTCCTCCATCTTCAAGCCATCAAGAGTAGGTTGAATTTTCCTTGACTTCTCTATATCTGACAGAGACCCATATTTAAAAGGCTGTCTATATTAGGTCAAGCCTATATAGATAATTCACCATTTGTCTGTCAGTTTGTCATACTGTGGTAGCTTGTGTGTTGCTGTGGTGCTGGAAGCTATGCAAGTATTTCAGATACCAACAGGATCACTCATGGTGGACAGGATTCAGCAGTGAGTGAAGACAGCTCTGCAGAGAAAAATGAAAATAAGCTCCACCACTCACTATAAGTTGCACTGCCATGTAAGTGTGGCTTCATTGTCTCCTTAGAACTATGTTTTGTGTATCTCTTCAAGAGGAGTTCAGGTGTGGAAGTAAAGAGTAAAGAAAAACTTGAGCTTCCACTTCTGCAATGATTTTTAAAAATTTTAGGCACATACCCTTGCATTCTAATAAGGGCTTCCACTTCTGCAATGATTTTTAAAAATTTTAGGCACATACCCTTGCATTCTAATAAAGGCTTATCTGGGATATATTACTCTAAAATCTTCAGAGTTTCTGTTGTTGAATCAAGGAATAGGGGGTACCCTAGAGGCTGGAGGGCTTGTTGGAAGCCACTATGTAGAGAATAGATGTGGCCAATATTCTCTGGTCCAGGCCCACACTCCCAATTTATAGGCAGAAAATGGGACACGGGGATGGAGGGAAGATTCGACATATGTCTTGTCAGGTCCTTGGTTCTATGATTTGTCTTTTTTTACTTTGATGTCACTGATATGTGCCTTATATATATATACATAAAAGAAAAAAAAAAAACCAAACCCAGTGCTGGAAAGGCTAAGTCCTATTGAGTTAGTAGGTAAAACCTTTCCCCACTACGTAATATTTATTGACTTAGTGTAGCTCAGGCATTATTCCTGTCCTGCTGCATCGCTAACAAAAGAAAAAAAGAGATCTGTGAGATACTTCAAGTACATTTCAGCTCCTCTTCAGATTGTGCCTTCCTATATGCTATTCTAAAAACCAAACCAAATCAATTGCCATCAAGTTGATTACGGCTCATAGTAACTCTATAGGACAGAGTAGAACTGTCTACCTATAATATTAGATGTTTTGTAAAGATTTTGAATGTAGCTCTACTTGTGGCTGATGGATTTGAACTGCTGACCTTTTGGTTAGCAGCTGAGCTCTCAATCACTGCACCACCAGGGCTCCCCTATATGCTATAAGGAGAACCAAACTCAAGGCATTCTTATATAATCATAATTTCAGAAAGTCTGTGAGTTTCTTAAGGTCACAGAGCTTTCCTGATGCCCAGGGCAGAGAACGGACAAATCGGTGGTATCTACTCAGTCCACTTGCAGGTTTCTTTTACAACCCCTGAGGATTTGTTGATTTTCTTACTACCAGCTCTGTTTCCTACTGCACATGAGTAATTGGGGGCAAAGGCTGACCCTGTTGTTGTATAAAAGTAATCGACGGCAGTAAATTTGGCCCTTTGTGTGGCTCAGGTATAGAAAGTCCTTTATTTCACACAATATCATAAATTATCCACCCACAGCCAGGTTCTCAAATTGTCTTTTCCAACTTCAGTTAAAGTTCATGGAGTTTGATGTGTAGATTTAGTATGGGATTAATTCCAGAGCCGTGACCTTGGACCTTCTTACACATGTGTATTTCGTATATGGCATTTCCTATTAAGATGGGATCTGATTAGAACATTGATATCTACTCCTCTAGAGGTGCTGGTTGCAGCAGTAATTCTCAAATACATGCCTCAATTACCACTAAGAAGTTGATATCTACTCCTCTAGAGGTGCTGGTTGCAGCAGTAATTCTCAAATATATGCCTCAATTACCACTAAGAACCCTCCTTACAAAGCCCTATTGATAGGGGTTGTTTTTCCTTTTCCCTTTCGATTATTCCTTATTTAACTTTTGCAAGCCATGTTATATTTACCCAGTCATGTGTAAAAATATACATGGAAAAAGCCATGTGAAAATATGCCAAATGTGAATGGAGTTTAGTGTTGTGAATTAGGAAAAGGACATATAGTCTGGGACTAGTATTTATTTAGACTTCGATCAAAATGCTCAATTTCCAAACCAGGCCACTAGCATTGAGCTGAATCTCAGTCGTGTTGCCTGGCAAACAATACATTTGGCTGCATAAATTAAGATATGCTAACAATATAAAGAACACTGCATTGGCAGGTGAAATCTTACTGTAAAATCCTGCTGCATGATTCCTTTGTCCAAAACCAGGATTTATACTTTCTTTTTTTAAGAACATAGCTGATTTTTCCAATATTGCCCTTATTGCTGCAGCTAATAGACTTTAAGTCTAATCTCTATTACTAGTTAGATAATTGTACTAGTCATTTCTTTGCTCACCATTCTATTTTTGTGAATACACTGAAAAGCAGAAATTATTTGAGTCCAAATTCTATAATTACAAACATGCTTGCCTCATCTAGACTTTAGGAATTTGAATGCCTGTGTATATGCCAGGTACAGGAAACAAAGCAGAAAATTAGAATCTTGGAAGTTACCTGGGAGATGTTTCTTTCTTTTTTTTTTTTTTTAATAAAAGAAGTAAGAGAAAGAAAATAGATCGAATTGGGAAAGGTCATAATGGCATTTATTATGACTTTCTCTGGTAGAAATTAAAGTCACACTGGCTAGTAAATTGGGATTCCAATTAATATATGTACATAAAACCTAACTTTATATACTAAAAAAAGAGAGATTATAAATTGAGCTAGGATGAGCTATGGGGCCCACACCTGCAGTAGTCAGTGACAGAGAGCAGAGGATGCAGAGGGCAAGGAAAGTATGATAATTGCCAAGAAGTAACCAAAATAGACAGACAGTAAAGGAATGGTGTTCTTTTTGAGGCCTTAAGGATCTGTAAGATGACATCGTGGGTCATCAAGGTCTAATGACCTAGGATGGAAAGATAGATTTGAAAGAAGGTTTATTCTAGGTCTCAAATCCTCGGTGGCATGAGGGAAAGGAAGTTTGAAAATGAAGCTGAAAGAAAAACTGTGAGGTAAATATATACATACTTTAGTGGTATAACTTCTAGAAAAGAGAGAAAAAAAAGGTTGCATGAGTATAGTAAGGTGGCACAGCACAGGGCTCAGGCTTTAAGTAAAACATCTCTGGACCTTTTTCTCTGTGCTACTGTTTATTAACCAAAAGTCCTTCAAAAGTAGGTTAGTCAATGGGACCACCAGTTTCTTTATATGTAAAATGGGCATAAAAACGTGCTCTAGATTAAATGGGGGGCGGAGCCAAGATGGCGGACTAGGCAGACGCTACCTTGGATCCCTCTTACAACAAAGACACGGAAAAACAAGTGAATCGGTCACATACATAACAATCTACAAGCCCTGAACAACAAACACAGATTTAGAGACGGAGAACGAACTAATACGGGGAAGCAGCGATTGTTTCCAGAGCCTGGAGCCAGCGTACCAGTCAGGTACGGCACAAGCACAGAGACCTGCTGCACCCTCCTGAACTAACCCCGGGAGGGGGACCAGCCGGTTCCACGGGCGGCGTGGGACGCAGCCGGTAGGAGAAGTCCCCAGGAGGCAGTGACTGGTCTTGGAGCAGAAAGAGCTGCATCCGAGCCGGGGAACCATCCCGCAGGGATTTGGACTGGACGCAGGTACGCCATAAACACGGAGAGTTGCTCCACCCCCCTGAACTAACCCCGGGAAGGGGACCAGCCGGGTCGCGCGGGCGGCGTGGGACGCAGCCGGTAGGAGAAGCCCCCGGGAGGCAGCGACTGGTATTGGAGTGGGGAGAACAGCGTCCCAGCCGGGACACTCGGTCACGGCACAAGCACGGGGACCTACTCCACCCATCTGAACTAACCCCGGGAGGAGGCTCAACGGGTTCTCCGGGTGGCACGGCCATGCGGCTGGAGGGACGAGAAGTCCCCGGGAGGCAGCGACTGATTTTGGAGTCGAGAGTGCACCGTCCCAGTAGGGGAGCCTTGACGCTGGGCGTGGGGCTGGAAGCGGAGGATCTGACCTTGACTCCAGTGGGCCAGACCCCCCGGGGGCAATCTCCACACAGCCAGCACACATAGGCGACGCGCCCGCGGGAATCTCAGATATAATAGTCATTCCAAGCAAGACAAGCAACTCTGGCCATATTCTGAGGTGCTACTCTCCTATCTCTCTGTTCCCTCCCCCACCCTCCCCAGGCGGCTTCATTAACATCTGAATAGCCTGAGCCAGAGGGAGAACTCTGATAGGGATCTGACTGCATTTTTTTTTAGCGGATTTTCTGGAAAAACTAGTTTCCCAGTGATGGCTCGGAGACAACAATCCATATCAAACCACTTAAAGAAGCAGACCGTGACAGCTTCTCCAACCCCCCAAACAAAAGAATCAAAACCTTTCCCAAATGAAGATACAATCTTGGAATTATCAGATACAGAATATAAAAAACTAATTTACAGAATGCTTAATGATATCACAAATGAAATTAGGATAACTGCAGAAAAAGCCAAGGAACACACTGATAAAACTGTTGAAGCACTCAAAAAGATTATTCAAGAACATACTGGAAAAATTAATAAGTTGCAAGAATCCATAGAGAGACAACATGTAGAAATCCAAAAGATTAACAATAAAATAACAGAATTAGACAACGCAATAGGAAGTCAGAGGAGCAGACTCGAGCAATTAGAATGCAGACTGGGACATCTGGAGGACCAGGGAATCAACACCAACATAGCTGAAAAAAAATCGGATAAAAGAATTAAAAAAAAATGAAGAAACCCTAAGAATTATGTGGGACTCTATCAAGAAGGATAACCTGCGGGTGATTGGAGTCCCAGAACAGGGAGAGGGGACAGAAAACACAGAGAAAATAGTTGAAGAACTCCTGACAGAAAACTTCCCTGACATCATGAAAGACGAAAGGATAGCTATCCAAGATGCTCATCGAACCCCATTTAAGATTGATACAAAAAGAAAAACACCAAGACATATTATCATCAAACTCACCAAAACCAAAGATAAACAGAAAGTTTTAAAAGCAGCCAGGGAGAAAAGAAAGGTTTCCTTCAAGGGAGAATCAGTAAGAATATGTTCTGACTACTCAGCAGAAACCATGCAGGCAAGAAGGGAATGGGACGACATATACAGAACACTGAAGGAGAAAAACTGCCAGCCAAGGATCATATATCCAGCAAAACTCTCTCTGAAATATGAAGGCGAAATTAAGATATTTACAGACAAACACAAGTTTAGAGAATTTGCAAAAACCAAACCAAAGCTACAAGAAATACTAAAGGATATTGTTTGGTCAGAGAACCAATAATATCAGATATCAGCACAACACAAGGTCACAAAACAGAACGTCCTGATATCAACTCAAATAGGGAAATCACAAAAATAAACAAATTAAGATTAATTAAAAAAAATAAATAAAAATACACATAACAGGGAATCATGGAAGTCAATAGGTAAAAGATCACAATAATCAAAAAGAGGGACTAAATATAGGAGGCATTGAACTGCCAGATGGAGAGTGATACAAGGCGATATAGAACAATACAAGTTAGGTTTTTACTTAGAAAAATAGGGGTAAATAATAAGGTAACCACAAAAAGGTATAAAAATTCTATAACTCAAGAGAAAAACCAAGAAAAACGTAACGACTCAACTAACATAAAGTCAAGCACTATGAAAATGAGGATCTCACAATTTACTAAGAAAAACGCCTCAGCACAAAAAAGTATGTGGAAAAATGAAATGGCCAACAACACACATAAAAAGGCATCAAAATGACAGCACTAAAAACTTATTTATCTATAATTACCCTGAAAGTAAATGGACTAAATGCACCAATAAAGAGACAGAGAGTCACGGACTGGATAAAGAAACACGATCCATCTATATGCTGCCTACAAGAGACACACCTTAGACTTAGAGACACAAACAAACTAAAACTCAAAGGATGGAAAAAAGTATATCAAGCAAACAATAAGCAAAAAAGAAGAGGAGTAGCAATATTAATTTCTGACAAAATAGACTTTAGACTTAAATCCACCACAAAGGATAAAGAAGGACACTATATAATGATAAAAGGGACAATTGATCAGGAAGACAGAACCATATTAAATATTTACGCACCCAATGACAGGGCTGCAAGATACATAAATCAAATTTTAACAGAATTGAAAAGCGAGATAGATACCTCCACAATTATAGTAGGAGACTTCAACACACCACTTTCGGAGAAGGACAGGACATCCAGTAAGAAGCTCAATAGAGACACGGAAGACCTACTTATAACAATCAACCAACTTGACCTCATTGACTTATACAGAACTCTCCACCCAACTGCTGCAAAATATACTTTTTTTTTCTAGCGCACATGGAACATTCTCTAGAATAGACCACATATTAGGTCATAAAACAAACCTTTGCAGAGTCCAAAACATCGAAATATTACAAAGCATCTTCTCAGACCACAAGGCAATAAAACTAGAGATCAATAACAGAAAAACTAGGGAAAAGAAATCAAATACTTGGAAAATGAACAATACCCTCCTGAAAACAGACTGGGTTATAGAAGACATCAAGGAGGGAATAAGGAAATTCATAGAAAGCAACGAGAATGAAAATACTTCCTATCAAAACCTCTGGGACACAGCAAAAGCAGTGCTCAGAGGCCAATTTATATCAATAAATGCACACATACAAAAAGAAGAAAGAGCCAAAATCAGAGAACTGTCCCTACAACTTGAACAAATAGAAAGTGAGCAACAAAAGAATCCATCAGGCACCAGAAGAAAACAAATAATAAAAATTAGAGCTGAACTAAATGAATTAGAGAACAGAAAAACAATCGAAAGAATTAACAAAGCCAAAAGCTGGTTCTTTGAAAAAATTCACAAAATTGATAAACCATTGGCTAGACTGACTAAAGAAATACAGGAAAGGAAACAAATAACCCGAATAAGAAATGAGAAGGACCACATCACAACAGAACCAAATGAAATTAAAAGAATCATTTCAGATTATTATGAAAAATTGTACTCTAACAAATTTGAAAACCTAGAAGAAATGGATGAATTCCTGGAAAAACACTACCTACCTAAACTAACACATTCAGAAGGAGAACAACTAAATAGACCCATAACAAAAAAAGAGATTGAAACGGTAATCAAAAAACTCCCAACAAAAAAAAGCCCTGGCCCGGACGGCTTCACTGCGGAGTTCTACCAAACTTTCAGAGAAGAGTTAACACCACTACTACTAAAGGTATTCCAAAGCATAGAAAATGACGGAATACTACCCAACTCATTCTATGAAGCCACCATCTCCCTGATACCAAAACCAGGTAAAGACATTACAAAAAAAGAAAATTATAGACCTATATCCCTCATGAACATTGATGCAAAAATCCTCAACAAAATTCTAGCCAATAGAATCCAACAACACATCAAAAAAATAATTCACCCTGATCAAGTGGGATTTATACCAGGTATGCAAGGTTGGTTTAATATCAGAAAAACCATTAATGTAATCCATCACATAAATAAAACAAAAGACAAAAACCACATGATCTTATCAATTGATGCAGAAAAGGCATTTGACAAAGTCCAACACCCACTCATGATAAAAACTCTTACCAAAATAGGAATTGAAGGAAAATTCCTCAACATAATAAGGGGCATCTATGCAAAGCCAACAGCCAATATCACTCTAAATGGAGAGAACCTGAAAGCATTTCCCTTAAGAACGGGAACCAGACAAGGATGCCCTTTATCACTGCTCTTATTCAACATCGTGTTGGAAGTCTTAGCCAGGGCAATTAGGCTAGACAAAGAAATAAAAGGTATCCGGATTGGCAAGGAAGAAGTAAAGTTATCACTATTTGCAGATGACATGATTATATACACAGAAAACCCTAAGGAATCCTCCAGAAAACTACTGAAACTAATAGAAGAGTTTGGCAGAGTCTCAGGTTACAAAATAAACATACAAAAATCACTTGGATTCCTCTACATAAACAAAAAGAACACCGAAGAGGAAATCACCAAATCAATACCATTCACAGTAGCCCCCAAGAAGATGAGATACTTAGGAATAAATCTTACCAAAGATGTAAAAGACCTATACAAAGAAAACTACAAAGCTCTACTACAAGAAATTGAAAAGGACATACTTAAGTGGAAAAACATACCTTGCTCATGGATAGGAAGACTTAACATAGTAAAAATGTCTATTCTACCAAAAGCCATCTATACATTTAACGCACTTCCGATCCAAATTCCAATGTCATATTTTAAGGGGATAGAGAAACAAATCATCAGTTTCATATGGAAGGGAAAGAAGCCCCGGATAAGCAAAGCACTACTGAAAAAGAAGAAGAAAGTGGGAGGCCTCACCTTACCTGACTTCAGAACCTATTATACAGCCACAGTAGTCAAAACAGCCTGGTATTGGTACAACAACAGACACATAGACCAATGGAACAGAATTGAGAACCCAGACATAGATCCATCCACGTATGAGCAGCTGATATTTGACAAAGGACCAGTGTCAATTAACTGGGGAAAAGATAGCCTTTTTAACAAATGGTGCTGGCATAACTGGATATCCATTTGCAAAAGAATGAAACAGGACCCATACCTCACACCATGCACAAAAACTAACTCCAAGTGGATCAAAGACCTAAACATAAAGACTAAAACGATAAAGATCATGGAAGAAAAAATTGGGACAACCCTAGGAGCCCTAATACAAGGTATAAACAGAATACAAAACATTACCAAAAATGATGAAGAGAAACCCGATAACTGGGAGCTCCTAAAAATCAAACACCTATGCTCATCTAAAGACTTCACCAAAAGAGTAAAAAGACCACCTACAGATTGGGAAAGAATTTTCAGCTATGACATCTCCGACCAGCGCCTGATCTCTAAAATCTACATGATTCTGTCAAAACTCAACCACAAAAAGACAAACAACCCAATCAAGAAGTGGGCAAAGGATATGAACACACATTTCACTAAAGATGATATTCAGGCAGCCAACAGATACATGAGAAAATGCTCTCGATCATTAGCCATTAGAGAAATGCAAATTAAAACTACGATGAGATTCCATCTCACACCAACTAGACTGGCATTAATCCAAAAAACACAAAATAATAAATGTTGGAGAGGCTGCGGAGAGATTGGAACTCTCATACACTGCTGGTGGGAATGTAAAATGGTACAACCACTTTGGAAATCTATCTGGCGTTATCTTAAACAGTTAGAAATAGAACTACCATACAACCCAGAAATCCCACTCCTAGGAATATACCCTAGAGATACAAGAGCCTTCATACAAACAGATATATGCACACCCATGTTTATTGCAGCTCTGTTTACAATAGCAAAAAGTTGGAAGCAACCAAGGTGTCCATCAATGGATGAATGGGTAAATAAATTGTGGTATATTCACACAATGGAATACTACGCATCGATAAAGAACAGTGAGGAATCTCTGAAACATTTCATAACATGGAGGAACCTGGAAGGCATTATGCTGAGCGAAATGAGTCAGAGGCAAAAGGACAAATATTGTATAAGACCACTATTATAAGATCTTGAGAAATAGTAAACCTGAGAAGAACACATACTTTTGTGGTTACGAGGGGGGGAGGGAGGGAGGGTGGGAGAGGGTTTTTTATTGATTAGTCAGTAGATAAGAACTGCTTTAGGTGAAGGGAAAGACCACACTCAATACATGGAAGGTCAGCTCAATTGGACTGGACCAAAAGCAAAGAAGTTTCCGGGATAAAATGAACGCTTCAAAGGTCAGCGGAGCAAGCGCGGGGGTCTGGGGAACATGGTTTGCGGGGACTTCTAGGTCAATTGGCAAAATAATTCTATTATGAAATCACTCTGCATCCCACTTTGAAATGTGGTGTCTGGGGTCTTAAATGCTAACAAGCGGCCATCTAAGATGCATCAATTGGTCTCAACCCACCTGGAGCAAAGGAAAATGAAGAACACCAAGGCCACACGACAACTAAGAGCCCAAGAGACAGAAAGGGCCACATAAACCAGAGACTACATCATCCTGAGACCAGAAGAACTAGGTGGTGCCCGGCCACAATCAATGACTGCCCTGACAGGGAGCACAGCAGAGGACCCCTGAGGGAGCAGGAGATCAGTGGGATGCAGACCCCAAATTCTCATAAAAAGACCAAACTTAATGGTCTGACTGAGACTAGAGGAATCCCGGCGGCCATGCTCCCCAGACCTTCTGTTGGCACAGGACAGGAACCATCCCCAAAGACAACTCATCAGACATGAAAGGGACTGGTCAGCGGGTGGGAGAGAGATGCTGATGAAGAGTGAGCTAATTATATCAGGTGGACACTTGAGATTGTGTTGGCAACTCTTGTCTGGAGGGGGGATGGGAGGATAGAGAGAGAGGGAAGCAGGCAAAATTGTCAAGAAAGGAGAGACTGAAAGGGCTGACTCAAGAGGGGGAGAGTAAGTGGGAGTACGGAGTGAGATGTATGTAAACTTATATGTGACAGACTGATTGGATTTGTAAACGTTCACTTGAAGTTTAATAAAAGAAAAAAAAAAATTAAGCCTTATAAACAAAGGGCACGTCTACTCTGTTCTATAGGGTCACTATGAGTCAAAATCAACTCAACAGCAAGGGGTTTAGTTTTGGTTTTATATAGACTGGATATTGAAAAATTGTTTTTCCATGGTTTGGCTATAAATATATAGGCACCTGGTGAGTGAGGAATTAAGCATAGATGTAACGAGAGCACTAGATTACTCCTTTTAAAACTTGCTCAGGTTGTAGAGTACCCTTATAATTTGATTTTACTCAATAACAGAGGGAGAAAAAACATGAATCACTAAGAAGTTGTAAAAACACATCTTTTTAGACTTTAACACTGGACATTATTATGAGGATTAAACAACTTAATAATAATAAAAAAAAAAAGATTAAAGGAACAAACAACAAGAAAAAATCCATTGCCATCAAGTCAATTCTGACTCACAGTGACCCGATAGAACAGAGTAGAACTGCCCCGTAGGGTTTTCAAGGAGTGGCTGGTGGATTTGAACTGTTGACCTTTCGGTTAGCAGCTGAACTCTTAACTACTGTAGTAGTTAAGATTACAGCTTAGAAAACCCTGTGGGGCAGTTCTACTCTGTCACATGGCGTCACTATGCATCGGAATCCACTTGACGATACCTAACAACAACAGAGCTTATTTAAAAGGCCAGCCCTATACCAAAAACCAAACCTGGTCCCGTCGAGTGGATTTCAACTCATAGCAACCCTATAGGACAGAATGGAACTGCCCCATAGGGTTTCCAAGGAGCCCCTGGTGGATTAAAACTGCCGACCTTCTGGCTAGTAGCTGCAGCTCTTAACCACTACGCCACCAGGGTTTCCAGCTCTATAGAGCCTGAGTTTTATTCATTTATTAAAAATTTCAAAGGACATTCAATGCCAGTTACTTACTAGGTTCTGGGAATACAATGGTGAGTAATAGTTCCTATCTTCATGGGGTTCACTGTCTAGAGGGGAAGTTGTTGTTAGCTGCCATGGAGTGGATTCCGACTCATATTGACCCTATGCATGCAGAGTAGAACTGCTTCCTAGGGTTTTCAAGGCTCCAGGTAGGGCTTTCAGAAGCAGATGGCCAGCCCTGTCTCCTGAGGCACCTCTGGGTGGGTTCGAATCACCAGCCTTTTGGCTAGTAGTTAACTGCTTAACCATTCGTGCTACCCAGGGGCTCCTGTATGTGTGTGTGTACACACACACACACACACACATCTGTGTATGTAAAAGAGAAAAAAAAAAAAAAAAGTGCTCTATCTCCTGGTGTTAATTAAGGATTAAATAAGTTAATGCATGTGCAGTGGTCAACCCAGTGCCTGGCCAATGCAATTGTTCTGCTTATGTGGGCTAAAATTTAATAATATTATTATCCTATATAGGTTTCACCTTCTAATGCAGTGTACTCCAACCTTCAGGATCAATCAAGCTGTGGGGGTTATCTATATGTAGTAACTTCTCTCAGTACTTCTCAAGTTCAGCATCAATCTTGCTGAACCCACTATGGTGAAAAGTAAGGGGGAAATTTTTAGAGATAAGGCAAATTCAGAATGCTGTGAGACCACCGAGAGGCATGTCCAACATAGATGGTGATGTCTATTCCGTAACGTACACGAGGAATAGGATTTAGCCAGGCATAAGGTAGTACACTGGGAGGGAGTTGAAATTAAGGGAAGATTATGTAATGCTGTGTTGAGATATGACATTTCTTGATGCCAAAATGAATCTTTTTTTATTGCATATTATTTGAGAAATTATGTTATTTAATCTTTATGGGGGTTATTTAAATAAAGATAGAACAAGCTATCTAGTGGCTGTGAGCCAACTTCTTTGTCTTTAAAGTTACCCTCAAGATCTTGAAGGGCCATATGCTAGATGGCATTATTGACCCTGATTCTTTACCATTTTTTGTATCCATGTCTTTTGACATGTGACTTTGCTGTCCCTACTGCTAGAGATGGAGTGAAGTCCCCCACTTTAACTTTGTCCTCAAGCACATGGCTTGCTTTGGGAATGGGATGTTAGCAGATATGATGTAAACAAAGCTTGAAATTGATTTGCATGGCTGAGCTTGCCCTCTTGCCCTTCTGATATCACATGAGAAGACCTTCCCCTGGATAGATTCTGACCCTTTGTGAACACACTGAAAAGTCAAAATTATTTCAGCCTGATGTGTTCATTCCAGACTGGTGTGTTCAACCCCAGATGGGTTCAATCCAGAGTAAACAAACACGGAGCAAACCTGAATCCAACCCCCAGTGAGGAAATAAGCCTAGAGAGACCCAAAACTTGAAGCAGAGTTGCCCGCCTTAGTCTGGAGTAGATTAACAAACCTCCAGCCAAACCACACATACCCGAGTAAGAATAAATTATTAGTTTTGAGCCAACTAATTTTGGGTAGATTGTTTTATAGCATTAGGTGTTAATTGCTATTAATACATACAACAACTACTTATTCAATCTGTATGCTGAGCAAATAATTTGAGAAGCTGGACTATATGAAGAAGAACGTGGCACAGGACTGGACAGTGTTTCACTCTGTTGTGCATAGGGTTGCTGTGAGTCAGAACTGGCTCAGTGGCACCTAACAACAACTACTAAGAAGTTGGCACGAATAATACCATATTTTCTCAAATAACGTGCCACATAAATAACGTGTCCACAAATATAATGTGTGTAGAGCCACTAAGAAAAACGTATGAGTGTGTATTTGCATAAAAATATGGTAGTCCTCAGTTTTAGTGTCAGGATTCCTGCCTTATTCTTTCTTCTGCTAGGAATTATATCTTCTGTTCTGTGTCCTGGTTTCCCAATTCTTGTGGCTGAACCCACCCTATCCCCAGTGCCAATAACTTTTTCATCTTTACCTTTTATAATTACCCTTTACCTTAACTTCAGCGTGGCTGAGTAGACCCCTAGGTCACTGATTGAATCTTGCGTGCTAATGCTATTCACATATCCTCTCTGGTCTTTCTTCCCCTGTGAATTTGGACCTACTTTCTGCTTCCATCTCTGTTTAATCAGTCTTAGAAAAATGATTTAATATTTTGTTTTTGAGCTAATACTTCACTAATTAAAAAATTACTGAATGTCTATTCTGTGCTAGATGTTGCGTTAGAAACTGGAAATACATAAACAACTAAGTCTTGACTCTCAAAGTATTTATACTCTATTCAAGGAGGTAAATTAGGATGAATGCATTTTTTAAATAAGTCATATACAAAGCACTATGAAAACAAAAAAGGAGGGACTAGGTAGTTCTAAGGGCTTTAAGGGAAGTTAACTTGCTGTAGTAATAGCTGTGTGAAATATAGTGAAGTCTTGATCTGAAACAACAGAAATGGTGATGAGAGAGGGGGACAAGCTTGCAGACAGAATAAACAACACCTGAAAAAGTAAGAAATAAAGAAAAGTCAAAGAGGGATCACAGATATGATCCATAACTTAAGGGGATAGTAATTCCATTATTATGGCTGGGAAGCTTAGTAGGAGGAAGAGGTTTTAGGAAAGAGATTTAAGTTTCTTTTTGGACATGTTAATTATGAGAAACTAAAGAAAGATTCAAGTAGACATATTCAGATGAAATCTTTTAAATCTCTCTGAATCCCTCATCCCCAGTCAGCCCTCCATGACTGGAAGCCAGGTCCTTACAACTGATCTTTAACTTTTATCAGATACCGTTAAGGCCAAGAAAAATTAAGGTTAAAGTAAAACAAAATACACATAAAAGAAAAACAAACCTAACCAAGAACTATTAACAAAAAACCTTGAGAAGTCTCCAAATATTTTGTTTTCCTTGCAGTCAAAAGTTATCCCTGGGAATTCTCGTGTTTGTTTTTTTTTTGTGCTTGGAACTTGAAGGAGGTTTGATTTTTAGAGTCTGCTGGTGGCTTCCATTAAGCTTCAGATCTTATAATACCATGGAAAGGTGTTATATGCTTGTTAATAACTTTATACTATTTGTCCCATTTGTTCTTCCCGTTTCTCTGACTTCCCTACTCGCTGTGACCAAACAAGAAGAAAGCAGGAAAATTAAGTCACAGACTGAAACCTCTAGACATCTCAATAAAATCCTTTTCTTTTATACCACTAGTTGGCTTTCCTGAGAACTAACTTCTAAATCACTCCAATTCTTTTTTTTGGAATTAAGATGATTATTTCCATAACATTTATGTTTGACTTGGTATTAGTCAGGATAGGTTAATGCTATAGTAAAAAACATTTCCCAAATCTTGTCTTGTGCTTAACAAAACCAAAAATTTCTCACTTAGTCTGTTGTCCAAAATGAGTTAGTAGCAAAGCTTTACTCATTGTAGTTACTTAGAAACTCAGGTTGATAGAGGTTCCATATAGGCATGTGCTTCCAGGGTCACTTCACCAGTGGGAAGCCAGTGTAGTAAATCAGACACTGGCTCTTAAAGCTTCCACATAGAAGTGGCATGTGTGACTTGGACTCAAATTTTATTAGCCAAAGCAATCACATAGACACAACAAAGATCAGTTCTATCATGTGTCCAGCAATGGGGAAAATCAGTGATAGTTGGGTATTAGCACAAATGACTACTATAGACATCTTATGCCGACTATTCCTGCTTAAAGAGAGCATGCCCTCTTTGCCTGGAATATATAAATCTATCCACCATATAAGATGGTTTTTGAAACAAATGAGTGATACCTTTACATTCCACTCCAACTGAACCTCTGGCATCAAATTGGATGAGATTTAAAATATCTTGACAGATTGATTCCAATATCTAGCTGCAAAGCTTTTGGAGGGAAAGAGATATTCCTGAATTTCTATCAGGATATTCTTACACTGTATAAGCATTGAACCAAATGTTCTTCTGTTTTATAGGCTAGCTAGCTTCCAAAGACAAAGCTCTGAAATGATCTACATAGGTTGTAAAATCAGAGAACTTGGGTACTACTTACCATCAAACTGAACCAGGATAATCTTTTTTTTTCTTTTTTAACTTGTAGAAAGAAGGGCTGAGAATCCATAATCGTGTGTGGATGTGCAGATGAGGGTGAGAAGAGTGGCTACAGCATTGAGTCTGTGAAGAAAGGAAGATGAGTGAATTTCTTTTATTCGGCTTCTCTCCAGAAAGAGTCATCTGGCGAGTTGGCAAATACAAAATCAAACAGCCATGTGCCAGATGTGCACGGCTGCTGTTGGGCCATCTGCAGCTTGTTTTGGTACCATATGCCATTTTTACATTTGGTTGACTGGGGTATCAGAGGCAAAATTCACACTGCAATTGTTTTTACTTTATTCTTGTAAATTTAATCAGAAAAATGAACTGATACGCAGCTATGCTAGGGAGTGAGCACAGCATAGTTGATGAAAGAGATGAATGCCCCAGGATTGCTAAGGGCCTGAACTCAAGAGCTAGATACAATCCTGAATACAATTTGGGAAAACAAAATATAAAGCGACGCTACGATCCTGATTCTCTCTCATGGCTTTGTCGATTTCATTTATCTTAGGTACTTTTTTTCTTTTTCATTTCTTTTTCCTCTCTTAAGTTGTTCTCCTTTGCTATTCCTCTGGTCTATGGTCTATGGATAATAATACTACAATTCTAAATAAAAATCTAGGCAATTATTTCCTTTTTATTGAACATGGATAGTAGTACTTCTGGGTTTTGGGGCTATTTGGCACGGTACAACGTTAGCAAAAAAAGATGGCATTGTAGTTTGGGTTTCATGGGCAGTAAAATAATATCACTGACAGGGTATGAGCAGAGGAAAATGGATTATGGTATGCTTACATTTACACCCAGAAAATATTTTTTGTTTTTGTACCACATTCTTCCAAGGCTGACAGCCATTAGTGACCATATATTAATATGTTTGCTTTTTGCATGTTTGGAATCTAGTTGAGGCCAAATTTCAGTCAACACTTTTCTGAATAAAGTCTAGAGTCTTAATTAAGCTAACAAATAACTATACTTCAATGATCATGACACTCTACTGGTTCCTGCTGCAGGTATTCTTGTTTTGAATATACCAAAAAAAACCCAAAGCCATTGCCATTAATTCCGACTCATAGCAACCCTATAGCATGTATATACACTGTAAGAAGCAATGTGTAAACTGACACATGCCTAAGATCAAAAGGAGTGGCCTGTTCTTTTTAAAGACTTCGTGAATATTATGTTAATATGCTGAAGTTTGCATGGAATAAGGAAGCCTAGGTGGTCCTAAAGAGGTATGAATATTTAATATGAATGAAAGACATTTAGAAGAAGTAGCATTGAAAATGTAAATCAATATTGCTGACTTAATGTTTTGGCTCTATTTTGAGGATATTTTCTCTAAATGTTTTAGTAAGTGTTCTCAGTGACTTATTAAATCGTATGAAATGATTACAGCTTTTAACATTGAGAATATTTATATCATTAGAAATTATTGTTGATGTTAAATTATATTTTAAATTTTAAAATGACAACCAAAAGTTCCTCTTAGATGTTTTGGCATTTAAAGTTTAGGTTGAGACATATTTTGTGACATCTAGACAAGCTGGTTCTATAAGAGAAATTGGGGGTTTATAAATTCTAACTGAGGGTAATGAGAGAATTCTCCATCAGTAGCTCATTTCAGATGCCTTATCTGAAGCACCGCTGTGTGCCATCAAGTTGATTCTGACTCATAGAGACCCTATAGGACAGAGTAGAGCTGCCCAATAGTGTTTCCTAGGCAGCTGTACTCTGTCCTATAGGACTTCTATGAGTTGGAATTGACTCAACAGAATCTAATAACAATAACAATCTCTACAGGTGCAGATCTCCTATGGATGTAGCAGCTGGTCGGTTGGAACCTCTGACCTTTCGGTTAGCAGCTGAGCACTTGACCGTTGTGTCACCAGGGCTCCTTCTGGAAAATTAGTGGGCTGGAATAATTTATATCTCACATTAAATGCAGCTCTTACAGTACAGTATATGATTATCATTTGCAGTGTTTTGTTTTCCATCCCATGACTATCTTCACTAACATGGAAAATTGAAAACAGATTACACCTAAAGGTCAGGATCATCCGTGGAGAATAGAAGGGAATCAGAAGAAACCTTACTGTGGCCTGATTATATTCCAGGAAATGCACAAGGTGTACTTTATAAGTCATTTCTATAATCCTCTCAGCAAACATATTAGAGAATTAGTTATTAGATTAAACCATAGGAATTTGTTCCATTTGTACATCAATACCTGTTGAATATCAGCAGTTTAACAAGGGCCGTCCGAAATGTTCTTTCTATTTTACAGATAAAAACCGTGAGGCCCACAGAAGATATGCGACTTACCTAGGTTCCTAGTTATTTATTAAGTGCCCAGCTTGGGATTTAAACCCAGTCGACAGCACTGGGTTTTTTTTTCACCCTTTTAAATACTATAAAACTCTGCCTTTATAAACTGGACAAAAGTAGTTAAGTGATACCCTAAAGCCTTTTAAAATTAGATTTTAATGGGTTAAATGTGCCTCCACCACACAGTTTTTCTTGCTAGAAAGCCTCTGCTTTTTTAATAGACTACATGTTAACTTTGGAAAAAGAACTGTTAGAGAGAGTTATATCTCAAGTACCCACGGTAAATATATGAATAGAGTCAGTTTTGCCTATAAGATGCCAAAATCAGCACCAACTTTTTCAATTTATTTTGTTTTAGTCAAAGTCTTACTTACGCTCCTTTGTTAAAGATTGTGTGTGAGTGTCTGTGTGGTGTCATTCAGCTTTTGGAAATATACATATTTTTCTTTGTGACTAGTTCCTTACAAATACTGTTGTTGCTGTTTTCATACTTAGTTTATTATGTAAAAAATGGCTTACAGGTTGATTATCAATATCAGCAATATAGTATTTCTGGTATACAAAAAGTGCTACAAAATACTTTAGTCTGTTCTGGTTTTCCCTTGAATGTGGGGCCATCTGACTGGTGAGAGTAATCAAGCTGCCTTAGGGTCCCTGCATGTTCTGCCTCTACACCTTGTAACCAACCTCTCCTCGGTGCACAGCCACCTTTGCGAGATTTAGTCGGACTTTCTCCATGGAGTAGCCTTCTTCTGCAGCCCCCAACTGCTTCCTTAACCTTTGTGCTGAAATGTTTCCGGGAACCTTAAGGCTCATTCTAACATCCAGCAACACATCAAAACTCAAAAAATAATAGGGCATAAGTGTCTGCAATGGTCAAGAAAACTTCCTGTTCTGCTGAGCAGAATGAGGCAGGACTTCCTGTGCTGTTCAGGTGTGAGGGTGCGTGGAAAGAAAACACAGCAAAGTATCCAGCAATGTAATAGTAATGGCTATTCAATGCTCACTGTGCCAGCCAGGGAGTAGTTGCTTCTCTGTCTTCTTGTGATCCCTTGAGATGATATCCATGCCTCACTGGACTGAGTATCAGGTGTGTGCCATGCACAATGGTGGGTGATTTGCATACCTGGAACAGTTCCTGGCAGCCAAAAGGTGTAAATGAATAATCTCTGATTTTCAAAACAATATTAGAAGATAGGTGTCGTTATACCTATTTCACAGCATAGGACACAGAGGCCAAGACACTTTGTGAAGAACACATATCTTGACTGAAATGGGGGATCTGTCTTTAGGGTCCATCTAATGAAAGAAATTGTTTTGGAGTTCCTGCTTCTGGTGTCCCTGTAGTGCTGACATCTGAACACTGACGCAGGGAAACGTGGTGGGAAGATGGTGTCTTGGTAAGCTGATGGTTAAAACCGGAGCCCCCACATACACAATCAGCCCCTAAAAAGTGCCTATTAATATACTTCAAACATAGCCTTGGATCTTCTGCCCCACCCCCACCCCTTCCGCCCAGTATTTAAGCAGGCAATGTTGTATAAGGAAAAGTTTATAAATTTTGGAATCAGATAGATCAAAATTTGAATCCTGCTCTGCCACAAAGTAGCTATGGGCAAATTATTAACCTCTTTGATCTTCAGTATCAGCACATGTAAAATGAAGTCAATAATACACATCTCACAGTGTAATTCTGAGAAGAAAATCAGATGAGACATGTAGACCATCCCATCTAAGAGAGGATTTGGCTCATAGTTAAATGCTCAACAAATGTTAGTTTCTGTCCCTAATTATTGAGCCTACATTTTTTGCATTAAGGCTCCCCCTGATGCTTATATCACTATAACTTTTCCAATATAGAAATTTTTAGGGTTAGAGGTAATTTAATGAACTGAGTTGCCTCTCCCCATCCACCATTTTTTTTCCCCAGCCATCGTTCTAGAAATGGGTTTAACTTTGCAATTTCCTCAGAGGCCACAATGTCCAGCAATAGATGTATTTGGCTGCTAGATAATTCTTCTAATTGGAAAACACAACAGAAGCTGAAAAAAGACTGGCATGGGAGTAGAGAGGTCAGCTCAAATGTGAGACTCAAGGGAGTTCCGAAGTTTTCTCCACATGGCACAAGCAGGTTGCTATTGGGATGTGTGAGGAGATACATACAAGATGAGGTGCTCCTTCCCAATGGAAAGATGCTCTCTGTGAGAGGCTGTGACCAGGTAGAGCTATGGCTCAGGAGAAGTATCACCAGATACCCTTATCTTGAGCTACAAGGTACTTATAATAAGATTCATATTAATATTTATTTATTCATTTGGAGAAATGTTTTGCTTTTTGTTTTTGTATTTCTGGATGCTACATTTATCTTATCTCCTTGAAAATTCTAATGACCATCTGCAGTACTAGGAGCTAAAGAAGTTGTTATGACAGCTACATTTTAGATTTGGTTGTGATTACTGGTAAATTGCATGCATAGCTTTTAAAATTTGGGGGCAGATTCTAAACACCTATATATAAAAAAAATTTTTTTTTTTTTTTTTATATATATACTAGCTTTTAAAACAAAATGTGTCCCTCTTAAATGCTGAAATTTTTTCAAAAAAGAAAAGAACATAAAATCTGTTCAGTATGTTTCTCTGAGAATATTTTTCAGCTCGTAGAATCTTAATTTCACATAATTAACTTTGGTGGAAAGAGTAATCAGCTCCTTTACCACTTCAGCCGCTGATACAAATGACCAACCCATTCTTCTGGAAGCATTCTTTTTCTTGTATTCCCCTACCTAGAGCTACTCTATAATTCTTCCTTTTTTTGTTTTCTTTGATCCTTTTTTCTGTTCCAAAAATGTAACCTCCTGTGCTTAGTCGTGTTCTCTTCCTTCTATATCCTCTGTTTCTTGGTGAGTTCACGTATTTACATGACTTAGAAAATTACTCCTAAGTATTTGACTCAAATATCACTCTCAAATAATAACTTTTTTTTCTTTTTCTTGCTCTTATTCCACATTTCAAACTCTTCTGTAGACATCACATCCAAAAGTCCCAGTGATGCCACAATAAAATTATTTTTCCTTTCTGGCTCCTAATTTCTTTTATTTTGGATATTGATATAAAGAAATCAAACTAAAAATCTCAGTTTCCATATTTGATTCCTTCTTTTCTCACTTCATCATTTGTAATTCAGTTGTTAAATTCTGACAAAACTCTTAATTTCCCCTTTTTCATTACAATCACTATGCCATATTTCATAAATTCTGAGGTGAATATTTGTTTAAATTTTAACATCCCTGAATCTAGGATATGTCTTACAATCAATGATTAATTAGGTTTGTGTCATAGTTAATTAATACTTTACAGTTTTTCAAATGGTACATAAAATAATGATGAATCTTTTTTTCAAAGTTTTTTTTTTTAATTGTTGTTGAAACCATACACAGGAAAACATACACCAGTTCAACAATTTATACATGTACAATTCAGTGACGCTGATTACATTCTTCTACATATGTAACCATTCTCACCCTCCTTTTCTGAATTGTTCTTCCCCTGTTAACATGAACTCACTGTTCTCTGAGCTTTCTATCTGACATTTTAAGTTGCTGTTGTCAGTAGGACCCCATGTAGATTGTTCTTTAAAAGAGTACGACGTTCAAGGCAAAGATTCTGTACTAAATAAGCCATGAGTTGCAAGTGACTCTACTGGAATGGCTTTTGTTACTATTGTTTGGTGTAAAGAAGACTTCAGGGGATATTTTTGGTTTAAGGTTTAAAGATTATCTCAGGGCAACAGTTTGGGAGGTTCATCCAACTTCAATGGCTCCAGAATGTCTAGATTCCATGAGGACTCAAAATTCTGTTCTGTGTGTTCCCCCTTTTGATCGTGATCGTTGTATAGACTCTCTGACCAAAACATTTCATAATGATAGCTGGGCACCACCCTCTTCTTCAGGTGTCATGGCAAAGAGGGCATTTGTCCATGGCAGGAATGAGGCACACATTCCATATTCTCCTCCTATTCCTGACTCCCCCTCTTCCTCTGCTGCTTCAGGCAAATAGAGACCAATGTTTGTATCTTGAATGGCTGCTTGCAATCTTTTAAGACCCTAGGCACTAGGTAATGAACTAGGAGGTAGTACAGAGGCTCTAAAAACAATATTAGGTCAATTACCTCCAATGTCCCATGCAACAATGATCCTAAACCTCCAAACCAAGAAACCAAATCCCATGAGGTGTTTGGTTGTACATACGCTGCCTCTGCAGCTGCTGTTTTAAAAGTAAGAATATATAAATAATGATTCATCTTACAACTGATGATGTCTTAAATTTATTGTGTCATTTTATGGCAAATCCTAATTACCACTCTCCTGAATTTGGGTAATTGGTTTCTCAAGCTCCGTGCATTCCTGTGTGTGGGGGGCTGGGGGTGGGGGTAGGGGGTAGTTAGTCGTGCTGCGGTACTCTTTTTAGATAATGCTGAATTTGATTTGATAATATTCTGTTGAAGGTTTTTGTGCCTTTCAAGTACGTGTCAGTAAGTCTAGAGTATGTCAATTTTCTTTACAAATACATCTTCCGGTTGTTTTGTTTTACTCTATTATCTACTTACTATTTCACTGAGTCCTGACCTTATCCTTTTTGTTTCATTTATTTAACTTACTTTTTTTAATTTAGCTTTTATATTTCTTTGTATGTTGGGGCATAGTTCATTGATTTTCTTTTTTTTTTTTTTTTTTCCCTCAGAAGGCCTTTCCTCGTTTGGAATAAGGGCATTGGTTGTTTCTCTTCCTATTACCTTTCACCTGCCACTTGGAGAATTTTGAAATCAAACTTCTCTTCTGCAATTCAATGTAACAAGTTCAGAGTCCAGAGTCTCCCTGAGCTGGGCCCCGTGCTAAACACTGCTTTCGAGTAATGTGCTGAGGGTGTACAGAGGTGAGAGCCCTTAATTCTGACGAGGGGATCAGCAAAGACATCAACAAGGAGTTGTTTAAGCTAAACCTTGAAAGATGAGATAATTTTTTTTCATTATTGTACTTTGTATGAAAGTTTACAGGACAAACTGGTATCTCATTAAACAGCTGGTACACATATTGTTTTGTGGCATTGATGATTTTCTATTTTTATATTTTATAAGCACTTAAAGTTATATGTTTCTTCTAACAATGTTTTAACTGTATCACACAAATTTTGATGTTTCGTTTTCGTTTTCATTCAGTTCAAAATATTTTCTAATTTCTTTTGTAATTTCTCTTTTGAGCCAAAAGTAGTTTAGAAATATGTCATTTGATTTCCCAATATTTGGTGTTTTTCCAAATTTTTTGATTGTTGATTTCTAACTTTTTTTATTAGATAAATCCTTTAACATTTATTAAAATTGTTTTATATCCCTTCTTATGTATGGTCCATCTTGTTGAATATTTTGTTTACAGTTGAAAAGAATGTGTATTATACTGTTGTAGTTGGAGTGCTCTATAAATGAAAATTAGGTCACATTGGTTGATAGCGTTGTTCATGTCTTTTAAATCCTTTTGATCTTCTGTTATCTTGTTTTCTAAATTACTGAGAGAAGAATATTGCAGCTGAGAACTAAAATGGTGGCTTGTCTATTTATCTTTTCAATTCTATCAGATTTTGCTTTACATATTTAAAAAAAAACCGTTTGGGCCGATCACATTTAGGGTGTTTTTTTTTTTTTTTTTTTAAATTATTGGCTTATTCATCATTGTGTTATGTTCCTCCTTATCCTCCATAGCATTCCTGTGAAGGACTGTGAAGGGTTTGAGATTCTACCCTACTTGCATGCTAACAAATTACCTTGCCACAATTTTATGAATGTTGGCTGGAGACAATAGATTTCTCAATTAGAGACAAAGAACCTTATTTCTAACAATGTAGCAAATGGCAAAAGTTTCATGTTCATATCGATTCCTCATGTCCCCTCCCAAGTCCCATAGAAGTGGCATGAAATGTCCCAGGTATATTCTGTGCAGGTAGTGGGTTTATGTCACAGCTAAGGAATCCCAAGCTTAGGAGACTTCAGTCTTTTATAATGGTCTATAAGCAAACATGTCCAATCTTTGCCTCTGATATTAACAATATTGTCTTTACTATACTGGCCATCCTTGAAAAAATAATCCAGAAAAAGGCCATCAGTGTCTCTGTTTTTGAAGCATGCAGAAACGTCAGAGACTTGTGGAGATTTGTCTCCCAACAATTTCTTTTCCGAAGTTTATTTTCTCTGATATTAAATGGCCACTTCAGTTTTTTTTATGACTACTATTTACACGACCAAGAAAAGAATGCAGCGCTGGAGGTGGTCACTTGTCTATGTCAAGAAATTTGGAAGACAGCTAGCTACATGGACAACTGACTGGAAGAGATTCATATTTATGACTATTCCAAAGAAAATTGATCCAACAGAATTTGGAAATTATCAAACAGTATCACAATTATCACACGCAAGTAAAATTTTGCTGGAGATCATTCAAAAGTAGTTGCAGCAGTATATCGACAGGGAACTGCCAGAAATTCAAGCCAGATTCAGAAAAGGACTTGGAACCAGGGATATCATTGCTGATGTCAGATGGGTCTTGGCTGAAAGCAGAGAATACCAGAAAGATGTTTACCTGTGTTTTATTGACTATGCAAAGGCGTTCACCTTTGTGAATCATAACAATTATGGATAGCGTTGCAAACAATGGGAATTCCAGAACACTTAATTGTGCTTGTGTAAAACCTGTACATAGACCAAGAGGCAGTCGTTTGAACAGAGCAAGGGGATACTGTATGGTTTAAAATCAAGAAAGCTGTGCGACAGGGTTGTATTTTTTCACCATACTTGTTCAGTCTGTATAGAAAAAAAAATAGTGAGCAAATAATCCGAGAAGCTGGACTATATGAAGAAAAATGAGGCATCAGGATTGGAGGAAGACTCATTAATAACCTGTGGTATTCAGGTGACACCACCTTGCTTGCTGAAAGCAAAGAGGACTTGAAGCAATTACTGGTGAAGATGAAAGACTACAGCCTTCAGTATGAACTACGCCTCAACATAAAGAAAATAAAAATTCTTATAACTGGACCAATAAGCAACATCACGATAAATGGAGAAAAGATTGACATCAAGAATTTCATTTTACTTGGATTCACAATCAATGCCCAGGGAAGCAGCAGTCAGGAAACCAAACAATGCATTGTATTTGGCAAACCTACTGCAAAAGACCTCTTTAAAGTGTTAAAAAGAACAGATTGAACAAATAAGAAAAAAAAAAAGACAATAGACACAAATCCAAGCGTATCAGTAACTACATTAAATGTAAATTGTCTAAACACTCCAATTAAAAGGGTGAGATTTTCAGGCTGAAGCTTTTTTTTTTTTTTTTTAAAGCTATACCTTTCTACTTTCTAAAAGAAGTGTACTTTACATACAAATACATAGTTTTACATTAAAAAGACAAAAAAATATGTCATGCAAATGTTGCATTCCATTAGTGGAAAAAAAGGGAATTATTCAACTAATAATGTTGAAGCAGCTAAATGGAAAAGTAAATAAATTAAAAAATTTAAATGTAAAAAGTAAAAACACTAGAAGAAACCATGAAAAATTAAAAATATATATTCTTGAATAGAGACAGTTTTTCTAAGGATGATATACAACACTTAAGTTGAACATAAAAGAAAAGAAATAGGAAAGCATAAAATGGGAAAAATTAAATATAATTATCAAATGGATGAATTCTCTAAATATATACAGTTTTCCCAAAAATAAATTTGAGAAAAAGACCAACAATCCAGCGAACATAAGATAAGACCATGAAAAAATAATGAAAGGAGAACTATAAATGACTTTTAAACATGTGAAAAGTATCTAAACTTCACACATAATAAAAAAAAAGTAAATTAAAACTATAATGAGGAAATTTTCATGTATAAAGTTGACAAAGAGTGAAAAACAAAAACCTTGATACGCTGTTGGTTAGGACTGAGAGAAATAGGCACCCACTGAGGTGGGAATCCAAAGTGGTATAATTCTGTGGAAAGCAATCTGTAATATCTGTCAAAATGAAAAAAAAAAAATATATACATATCCTTTTACCACTAACGATGCTTTTAGAATTTTTTTCTACAAATGTACTCACACAGGTATCAAATAATCTATGCATATGATTATTTAATGCAGTGATATTTACAACTGTAAAAGGGTGGAAAAGGGTGGAGATAACCTAAATTTCCAATAATAAGGGATTATTTATTTTAATGGTATATCCAGGTATCATTGAAAAGGATGAGAATGCTTTTTGTGCACTGGTATAAAATAGTCTCTAGGACAAAGTGTTTTTATATTATATAATCATGCCATATTATTATCCATAAAGGCAACCTAATGTACAAAGCATATACCACGCCACAATATTATGATGAATGGGTGATTACTTTTCTCTATATGCACTTTTGTACATTTTAAATTTTGTAGATGTGATAGGTTTTATCTACTGAAAAACTAATTAAAATATTAAAAATAAAGAATAGCGTTTGATGATGATGATGATAGCTACACTACATCTAGTGCCTATGACAGGACTTTTGTATATTATCTTGAATGCTCACAATGACTATTCAGGGCCCATTTTATATATATATATATATATATAGTTTGTTTTTAATTTTTATTCTTCTTTAAGTGAAAGTTTACAAGTCGTGTCAGTCTCACACACAAAAACTTATATACACCTTGTTACATACACCCAATTGCTTTCCCCCTAATGAGACTCTGTCAGTTTGTCATACTGTGGGGGCTTGAGTGTTACTGTGATGCTAGAAGCTATGCCACTGGTATTCAGATACCAGCAATGCTACTGGTATTCAGATACCAACTGAGCTTCCAGACTAAAGCAGACTAGGAAGAGAGGACCCAGCAGTCTACTTCTGAAAAGCACTAGCCAGTGAAAACCTTATGAATAGCAGCGGAACACTGTCTGATATAGTGCTGGAAGATGAGCCCCCAGGTTGGAAGGCACTCAAAAGATGACTAGGGAAGAGCTGCCTCCTCAAAGTAGAGTCAGCCTTAATGATGCAGATTAAGTAAAGCTTTTGGGACCCTCATTTGCTGATGTGGCACGACTAAAAATGAGAAGAAATAGCTGTAAACATCCATTAATAATCAGAACCTGGAATGTAGGAAGCATGAATCTAGGAAAATTGGAAATCATCAAAAATGAAATGGAACACATAAACATCAACATCCTAGGCATTAGTGAGCTGAAATGGAATGGTATTGGCCATTTTGAATCAGACAATCATATAGTCTACTATGCTGGGAATGACAACTTGAAGATGAATGGTGTTGCGTTCATTGTCAAAAAGAAAATTTCAAGATCTATCCTGAAGAACAACTCTGTCAGTGATAGGATAATATCCATACACCTACAAGGAAGACCAGTTAATACGACTATTATTCGGATATACTCACCAACCACTAGGGCCGAAGACAAAAAAATAGAAGATTTTTATCAGCTGCTGCAGTCTGAAATTGATCGAACATACACCAAGATACATTGATAATTACTGGTGATTAGAATGTTGGAAACAAAGAAGAAGGATCAGAAGTTGGAAAATATGGACTCGGTGATAGAAACAATGCCAGAGATCAAATGATAGAATTTTGCATAACCAAAGACTTCATTGCAAATAACTTCTTTCACCAACATAAACGGCGACTATACACAGGGACCTCACCAGATGGAACACACAGAAGTCAAAATGACTACATTTGTGGAAAGAGATGATGGAAAAGCTCAATATCATCAGTCAGAACAAGGCCTGGGGCCGAATGTGGAACAGACCATCAATGGCTCATATGCAAGTTCAAGCTGAAACTGAAGAAAATCAGAACAAGTCCATGAGAGCCAAAATATGACCTTGAGTGTATTCCACCTGAATTTAGAGACCAACTGAAGAATAGATTTGACGCACTGAATACTGGTGACCAAAAACCGGACAAGTTATGGAATGACATCAAGGACATCATCCATGAAGAAAGCAAGAGGTCACTGAAAAGACAGGAAAGAAAGAAAAGACCAAGATGGATGTCAGAGGAGACTCTGAAACGTGCTCTTGAATGTTGAGCAGCTAAAGCAAAAGGAAGAACTGATGAAGTAAAAGAACTGAACAGAAGATTTCAAAGGGTGGCTCGAGAAGACAAAGTAAAGCATTATAATGGCATGTGCAAAGAGCTGTAGATGGAAAACCAAAAGGGAAGAACGCACTTGGTGTTTCTCAAGCTGAAAGAACTGAAGAAAAAATTCAAGCCTCGAGTTGCAATAGTGAAGGATTCTATGGGGAAAATATTAAACGATGCAGGAGCATCAAAAGAAGATGGAAGGAATACACAGAGTCATTACACCAAAAAGAATTAGTCAATGTTCAACCATTTCAAGAGGTAGCACATGATCAGGAAGCAATGGTACTAAAAGAAGTCCAAGCTGCTCTGAAGGCAATGGGGAAAAATAAGGCTCCAGGAATTGATGGAATATCAATTGAGATGTTTCAACAAATGGATGCAGCACTGGAGGTACTCACTTGTCTATGCCAAGAAATTGCCAAAATTCCTGGCCAATGACTGGAAGAGACCCATATTTATGCCTATTCCCAAGAAAGGTGCTCCAACCAAATGTGGAAATTATAGAACAATATCATTAATATCACACACAAGCAAAATTTTGCTGAAGATCATTCAAAAACGGCTGCAGCAGTGTATCGACAGGAAACTGCCAGAAATTCAGACCGGTTTCAGAAGAGGACATGGAACGAGGGATATCATTGCTGATGTCAGATGGATCCCGGCTGAAAGCAGGGAATACCAGAAGGATGCTTACCTGTGTTTTATTGACTATGCAAAGGCATTCAACTGTGTGGATCATAACAAATTATAGATAACATTGTGAAGAATTGGAATTCCAGAACACTTAACTGTGCTCATGAGGAACCTTTACATAGATCAAGAAGTAGTCGTTTGTACAGAACAAGGGGATACTGATTGGTTTAAAGTCAGGAAAGGTAGCACCAGGGTTGTTTTCTTTCACCATACCTTCAATCTGTATGCTGAGCAAATAATACGAGAAGCTGGACTATATGAAAAAGAATGGGGCATCAGGATTGCAGAAAGACTCATTGACAACCTGCATTACACAGATGACACAGCCTTTCTTGCTGAAAGTGTAAAGGACTTGAAGCACTTACTAATGAAGATCAAAGACCACAACCTTCAGTATGGATTGCACCTCAACATAAAGAAAACAAAAATCCTCACAACTGGACCAATGAACAACATCATGATAAATGGAGAAAAGATTGAAATTGTCAAAGATTTCATTTTAATTGGATCCACAATCAACAGCCGTGGAAGCAGCAGTCAAGAAATCAAAAGATACATTGCAATGGGTAAATCTGCTGCAAAGGACCTCTTTAAAGTGTTGAAGATCAAAGATGTCAACCTTGAAGACTAAGGTGTACCTGACCCAAGCTATGGTATTTTCAATCGCATCATATGCATGTGAAAGCTGCACAATGAATAAGGAAGACCAAAGAAGAATTGAGGCCACTGAATTGTGGTGTTGGTGAAGAATATTGAATATACCATGAACTTCCAAAAGAAAAAACAAATCTGTCTTAGAAGAAGTACAACCAGAATGCTCCTTAGAAACAAGGATGGTGGACTGCGTCTTACATACTTTGGACATGTTTTCAGGAGGGATCAGTCTCTGGAGAAGGACATCATGCTTGGTAAAGTACACAGTCAGCAGAAAAGATGAAAACCCTCAACGTGGTGGATTGACACAGTGGCTGCAACAATGAGCTCAAGCATAACAAGGATTGTAAGGATGGCACAAGACCGGGGCAGTGTTTCGTTCCGTTGTGCATAGGGTCACTATGAGTTGGAACCGACTCGAGGGCACCTAACAACAACAACTAATGAGACAGCCTGCTCCCTCCCTCAACTCTCTCTTTTCATGTCCATTCAGTCAGCTTCTAACCCCCTCTACCCTCTCATCTCCCCTCCATGCAGGATATCCCAACATATTCTCAAGTGTTCACCTGATCCAAGAAGCTCACTCCTCACCAGCATCCCTCTCCATCCCATTGTCCCGTCCAATCCCTGTCTGAAGAGTTGGCTTTGGGAATGGTTCCTGTCCTGGATCAACAGAAGTTCTGGGAACAGTGACCACAGGGGTCCTTCTAGTCTCAGTCAGACCATTAAGTATGGTCTTTTTACAAGAATTTGGGACCTGCATCCCACTGCTGTCCAGCTCCCTCAGGGCTTCTCTGTTGTGCTCCCTGTCAGGGCACTCATTGGTTGTAGCCGGTCATCATCTAGTTCTTCTGGTCTCAGGCTGAGGTTTTCTTTGGTTTATGTGTCCCTTTCTGTCTCTTGGGCTCATAATTATCTTCTGTCCTCGGTGTTCTTAATTCTCCTTTGGTCCAGGTGGGTTGAGATCAGTTGGTGCATCTTAGATGGCCACTTGCTAGCGTTTAAGACCCCAGAGGCCACTCTCCAAAGTGGGATGCAGAATGTCTTCCTAATAGATTTTATTATACCAATTGACATAGATGTCCCCTGAAGCCATGGTCCCTAGCCCCCACCCCTGGTGCACTGGCGTTCAAAGCATTCAGTTTATTCAGGAAACTTCTTTGCTTTTGGTTTAGTCCAGTTGTGATGACCTCTCGTGTATTGTATGTTGTCTTTCCCTTCACCTAAAGTAGTTCTTATCTAGTATCTAATTAGTGAAAACTCCTATCCCACCCTTCCTCCCTCCCCCCTCGTACCCATCAGTGAATATTTTCTTCTCTATTTAAACTATTTCTCGAGTTCTTATAACAGTGGTCGTATACAATGTTTGTCCTTTTGCAACTGACTAATTTCACTCAGCATAGTGCTTTCCAGATTTCTCCATGTTATGAAATGTTTCACAGATTCCTCACTGTTCTTTATCGATGCATAGTATTCCATTGTGTGAACATACCATAATTTACTTATCCATCCATCTGTTGATGGGCACCTTGGTCGCTTCCATCTTTTTGCTATTGTAAACAGTGCTGCAATAAACATGGGTGCGCATATATCTGTTCGTGTAAAGGCTCTTATTTCTCTAGGATATATTCCAAGGAGTGGGATTGCTGGGTCGGCCAGTGGTTTATCAATTTTGTTGATTTTTTCAAAAAACCATCTTTTCATAAACTGAATGCTTCGAAGGTCAGTGGAGCAAGGGCGGGGGTTTGGGGACTACGACAAGGGGACTTCTAAGTCAATTGGCAAAATAAATTCTATTATGAAAACATTCTGCATCCCATTTTGAAGTGTGGCATCTGGGGTCTTAAATGATAACAAGCGGCCATCTAAGATGCATCAATTGGTCTCAACCCACCTGGATCAAAGGAGAATGAAGAACACCAAGGTCACACGATAATTATGAGTCCAAGAGACAGAAAGGGCCACATGAACCAGAGACTTACATCATCCTAAGACCAGAAGAACTAGATGGTGCCCGGCCACAACCGATGACTGCCCTGACAGGGAACACAACAGAGAACCCCTGAGGGAGCAGGAGAACAGTGGGATGCAGACCCCAAATTCTCATAAGAAGACCAGACAATGTTCTGACTGAGACTAGAAGAATCCCAGCGGTCATGGTGCCCAAACCTTCTGTTGGCCCAGGACAGGAACCATTCCCGAAGACAACTCATCAGACATGGAAGGGACTGGACAATGGGTTGGAGAGAGATGCTGATGAAGAGTGAGCTACTTGTATGAGGTGGACACTTGAGACTGTGTTGGCATCTCCTGTCTGGAGGGGAGATGAGAGGGTAGAGAGGGTTAGAAACTGGCAAAACCGTCCCGAAAGCAGAGACTGGAAGGAGGGAGCGGGCTGACTCATTAGGGGGAGAGTAAATGGGAGTATGTAGTAAGGTGTATATAAGCTTATATGTGACAGACTGACTTGATTTGTAAACTTTCACTTAAAGCACAATAAAAATTATTAAAAAAAAAAAGCAACCAGCTTTCGGTCTTGTTAATTCTTTCAGTTGTTTTTGTTTTCTATTTCATTTACTTCAGCTCTAATTTTTATTATTTGTTTTCTTCTGGTGCCTGTGGGGTTTTTTTTGCTCTCTTTCTATTTGTTCAAGTTTTAGGGATAATTCTTTGATTTTGGCCCTTTCTTCTTTTTGGATGTGTGCATTTATTGATATAAATTGGCCTCTGAGCACCACTTTTGCTGTGTCCCAAAGGTTCTGATAGGAAGTGTTTTTATTCTCATTGGATTCTCTGAGTTTCTTTATTCCATCCTTAATGTCTTCTATAATCCGTTTTTTTTTAAGCAGGTTCAGTTTCCAAGTGTTTGATTTCTTTTCCCTGCTGTTCCTGTTATTGATTTCCACTTTTATGGCCTTATGGTCAGCGAAGATACTTTGTAATTTTTCAATGTTTTGGATTCTGCTAAGGCTTGCTTTATGTCCTAATATGTGGTCTATTCTAGAGAATGTTCCATGTGCACTAGAAAAGAAAGTATACTTGGTTGCTGTTGGGTGGAGTGTTCTGTATATGCCAATGAGGTCAAGTTGGTTGATTGTGGCATTTAGATCTTCTGTGTCTTCATTGAGCTTCTTTCTAGACGTTCTGTCCTTCACCGAAAGTGGTGTGTTGAATTCACTCTGCCCTGTGTTCTAGTCTTGGGTTGATACCTGATATTGTTGATTTTCTAACCAAAGAACTCCCTTTAGTATTTCTTGTGGTTTTTGTTTGGTTTTTATGAATTCCTTAAACTTGTGTTTATGTGGAAATGTCCTAATTTCACTTTCATATTTGAGAGACAGGTTTGTTGGATATTTGGCTGGCAATTTTTTTTCCTTTAATTTTTTATATAAGTCATCCCGTTGCCTTCTTGTCTGCATGGTTTCTGCCAAGTAGTCTGAGCTTATTCTTATTGACTCTCCTTTGTAGGTGGCTTTTTGCTTATCCCTAGCTGCTCTTAAAATTCTCTCTATGGTTTTGGCAAGCTTGATTATAATATGTCTTGGTGAGTTTCTTTTAAAATCTACCTTATGTGGAGTTTGATAAGCATCTTGGATAGGTATCTTCTCATCTTTCATGATATCAGGGAAGTTTTCTGCCAACAAATCTTCAACGATACTCTGTATTTTCTGTTATCCCTCTCTTTTCAGGTACTGCAATCACTGGTAGGTTATTTCTCTTGATAGAGTCCCACATGATTCTTAAGATTTCTTCATTTTTTAAAATTATTTATCTGATTTTCCTTCAAATATATTGGTGGCAAGTACTTTATCTTCTTCAAGTTCAGAAATTCTGCCTTCTATTTGCTCAATTCTGTTCCTCTGACTTTCTGTTGACTTGTCTACTTCTGTCATTTTATTGTTTATCTTTTGAATTTCTGATTGCTGTCTATGAATTTTTCCAGGTTATTAAATTTTTCATTATGTTCCCGAATAATCTTTTTAGTTTCTTCCATTGCTTTATCTGTGTGTTCCTTACCTTGTTCTGTGTATTGCCTGATTTCTTTCTTGATGTCTTGGAGGGTCCTGTATATTAATCTTTTGTATTCTGTCTCTGGTAATTCCAGGAAGGCACTTACGTCTAGAAGATCCCTTGCTTCTTTGTTTTGAAAGCTTTTTGAGGCAATCTTTGTCTGTTTCTTTATGTGACTTGATATTGACTGTTGTCTCCGAGCCATCTATAAGTTATTGTATTAGTTTATTTTACGTTTGCTTACTGTGTTGTAGCTTCTTGCTTTGTTTTGTTTTGATATGCCCAAATGGGTTGCTTGAGTGAGCTAGCTTGATTATTTTCACCTTTGGAGTTCTGACGTCCTGTCCCCAGCTGTTATCAGGTGTATCAGTCTAGGAGTCCTTTCACTTTTCTTGTATGGATTCAACTCAGGTGTTGGTACAGGCTCTGTCCTACAGTCTTAGAGGGGCAGGGGTGACTGGTGTAGGTACCAGTATCTGGTTGTAGCAAGGTGTCATGCTCTGAACAAGGCAGGATGCTGAAAGTTGTCCTCCAGGTGTCTCTGAGGAAAGCATGTCCCTGTTCCCTAGAGTGTACAGGTGGGTGGGTTCTGCAGATGGACCATGGGCACCCAATGTTTTTGGTTATAAGGACTGAGAGGTACTAGTTATCCTTGGACCCCTGTTGCGGGTGGCTGGGTGACCTGAATGGAGCCACCAGTTCTTAGGCCCCTGATGTGGATAGGTGTGGACCCTGTTTAATAGGCAAAGCAATGTCAGACATCAAACACCCACCTCTCCACTGCATAGCTGAAACTGTTGTAGTCTGCCAACAAGGGCCTATTCTCCTGAAATAGGCCCACACAGGTCCCTGCAGAGGGGAAAGTACTCAAAGTCCTTGGACCATTTATGCCGGCACAGGAGCAGCTTCTGTCCTGAGCCCCCCTGTTTAGTGGAGCTGGCAAATTATCTTTTCCCTCAGTTGCAAATTTATCCCTTCTCCAAGGTGGAGAGGATGGGTCTAGGCTCTCAACAGGGCCTGTCTCAGGCCCAGGGAATTCAGCCACTGAAGTCTGCTTGGGAGCAGGGTGAGGGAGGGGAGCCGCAGTAAAATATACTCAAGTACTTAGATTTTGCCGAGAGCATCGTACTTCTCTGGTTCTGGAGGTGTGAGTAGGCTGTGTGGCTGGCTGCTTCCCGCTAAGGAAATTGCGGCTGAATGCTAGTACCATCGCTGCTCCTGGGAATGGTGCTTGAGAGGTCCTGGTGATTCAGGTCTGGTAAATCCTCACTGCTTCTGAACTGTCTCTTCCTTCCCTGCCCCTCAGTTCGTTTTCTAATCTTGCCTTTGATGTTCAGGGCTCCTAGCTTGTCGTAAATATACTTGTTTCATTTGGGGGGGGGGCCTTTGTTGTAAGAGGGATCGCCCGAAGCGTCTGTCTATTCCACCATCTTGACCCCGCCTCCAGTATATATTTAAAGATGAGAAAACTGAGGCTCAGAGAGAATAATTGCTGTGCTCAGTATTACAGAATTGTAACCCATTTATCAGTTGGGAATCAGGTCTAATGTTAAAGCCAATGGTGACCAAGATTTGCATAAGTTTGACTGAGCATCACAGTTAACTCACTTTGAATAGATGTTAGCCATTCCTCCACTTCATTGAGCCACATAACACAGCTTTTCTTTTCAAGTGGCAAATTTGTTATAAATTAGCTAACTTTATTACTATAGTTTGTGATTTTATGTACATGAAATCTTGTTCTCCTGAAAGATCCAATTTAGATTACATAAAGGTTTGCAACAGTCCTGTTGTGTAAATGGCTCAACATTCCAACAACAAACTAGATAAACATTTTGCCAATCACTAATTAAAAAGCTGGGTCTAAGTACAATAACCTGGAGTCAGTTTACATTCACATTTCTATTAAAGGCTAATGAATATACAGCTAAACTAATTTAGTCAAATTGTTTCTTCATTGTGCTCAAAGTTAAAACTAACAATTCAGCTTTAGCCCTGAGTTTTTTTAATTATTTTTTCCTCCCCTATTGAGTAAAAGTCTAATTAAAAGCTTTTAGTCTTTCACATTGTGCTAGCTGCTAAGTGATATTGTTTAGTCCACAGGGATTCAATTATTACTTGGCTTTAAAATTTACAATTCTAAAAGGATTTTTTTAACCCACTTTGCCTGAACATGTCGTGTTCTAAAACTTAATCTGATAAACAAGATTACCAACTTGTGAAACTAAAGAAAAATTTTCTTTATGAATTTGGTATGAGATTTTAATACAGTCCTAAAACTTACTGATTACATTGTATAGGTTAGTTTCAAGTCAGGTTTAGTGGAGATGTCAAAAATGTCCATGACACTATGCAGTCAGTGTGAGTTTAACTGTGCATACTCACAAGAAAGACCAGCTACATAATTTGCAGGACTCAGTGCAAAATGGAACTGTGGGGTCCGCTTAAAAAAAACTATTAAGAATTTCAATATGGCAACAGCAGAGCATTAAGCCAAGCATAGACTGTTTCCATGCACAGGGCCCTGTGTGACTGTATCGGTCACACACCCATGGAGTATGGAGTATAAAGTATAGAAATCTCGCATTACATTATTATTTTTAAATTAAACTAACTCCCCAAATCCCATTCTTTTGTACTGAAAAACAATTTCACTTTTTTTTTTTTTTTTTGAGTTCTTCAGTTTAGGGGCCCTGGGATGTTAGATTTGAAGTCTTACGGTCTTTATGCTCCAGAAATTGCTACTGAAAAGTTCCTTCCTGATCCAGGCCTACAGTATTGCATCTGTTGCCAAAGATACGTTGGCAGCCTGGGAACTCGATGCCTGGGGTTTAACTTCCCAACTATACCAACTTTGTAATCCATACTCATACATTTTGAGAGTGAAAGGGGGCCATACTGACCCTATTGGCCTAAATCAGGACTGTTCAAGCAAAAAGGGCTGCAGAGTTACCCTCGCTATGAGTTGGAATCAACTTGATGGCAATGGGTTTGGTTTAGTTTCGTTACCCTCAAGCGACCACAGATTCTTGAAGTCCAGCCACTTCTCCAGGTACCTTGAAGGAACTGAGCTCAGCAGAACCTGCAGACCTCCAACCATTGCATAGGCTTCAGGAAAACTCTTCTTTCTGCCACTGAGTATATAAAGCCCTGGCAAACAGGAAACAATCAATGAATTACCTATTATTTTCTCCTCTTCTCCCTTTAATGAAGTAGTCAGAGCTATTTTCTGTTTTGGTTCTTCTATCTGTTTAGCTTTCCAGAGGGACAGGTAGGCTGTAGGAGCAGGGGCCTATCTCCGGAAAATAGGACCTATGGCAATTAGTTTTAAATTGCTGAATGATCTCTCACAGCTGGCAATGGAAACTTTGATGACCAATAGGAACTGCTCATTAGCACCCCCCCTTAAAGTGGTGTCCAGGGCACACACCTTACCTGCCATACTTTAGTTATGCTTCTGTTTAAGAGCCAAAACTTTTAAATAGTATAAAATTAAAAAACGGGTATTATTGAGGAATGAAATATTTTAAAGTATTTTAATATATATACACAACAAACATAAGCTAAAAAAAGTGAAAATATTTTTACAGAAAATCTTTCTTAAAAAACCCTTTTCTCTGATTTCTAAAACCATATATGCTATATGTAATATATTTGTTACATGGTTGTGCAGGGCCTTCAGATGAATTAGAATAGTTAAAAATACATGTTCTGGAGTTAGAACGCCTGGATAGGAATCCTTGCTAGCTGTGAGACCTTGGCTAAGTTACGTAAATTCTCTGTCTCAGTTCTCTCATCTGTAAAATGCAGACACTAACAGTCTTTACATCATAGTGATGTGGTGAGCATTAAATGTTAATACATATAAATGTTAATATTTATTGACATATATGTGTCAATAAATGTGAATAGCTGTAATTAATATATTAATTGTAATGTGCTTGATAAAATGATAGCTACGAAGCATATGTGCTTCTAATAAGTGTTCCCATTTTGAGCTTCTAAGTTGGCTTTAGGATAAAAATAATGTGTTAGTGTTTCAAATATCTGCCCTTACTTCCTACTATTCTTAATGTGTCCATTGACAGCAGAATGTTGCTCCCTTTCCCCATACCTCTTCTAGTTATTTTTCTAATCAGCTGTGCTGGATTTTCTTAGCATTATGCTTAGAGTGAGAATAAGTAGGATCAGAGTGAAACTGAGGGGCTCTGCTAAGACTGAAATAGACAAATTATATGACATGGAGTTCTCAGAAATTGGTTGAGCTGACTGAAATGTTTTGGTCTTTTGCTTCTCTCCACTTGCTTGATCATGGTCTCAAAAATTGAGGCGGTTAATTAATGGGCACTCCACATACCTGTCAGTTTGTCATGCTGTGGGGGCTTGCGTGTTGCTGTGATGCTGGAAGCTCTGCCATCGGTATTTCAAATACCAGCAGGGCCATCCATGGTGGACAGAATTCAGCAGAGCTTCCAGAATAAGACAGAGTAGGAAGAATGACCTGGAGATCTAGTTCTAAAAAAATTAGCCAGTGTAAAACTCATGAATAGCGGTGGAACAGCAGCAACGCAGCTGGCGGGAGGAGAAGTTGCTGGGAGGCAGCGACTGGTTTTGGAGCTGGGAGTGCAGCGTCCCAGCTGGGGAACCTTGGCGTGGGGCTTTGGACTGGGCGCAGGGGAGCTGAGCACATTATGTGATGGTGCAAACACAGGGCGCAGCCCCAGCCCCCTGAACTGACCTGGGGGGGTCCCAGCCGGTCCGCCCGGGTGGCGCGGCGATGCAGCTGGCGGGAGGAGAAGTCACCGGGAGGCAGCAACTGTTTTTGGAGCCGGGAGTGCAGCATCCAAGCTGGGGAAGCTTGACGCTGGGCTTCGGACTGGCAGCAGAGGAACTGACCACAGCTTCTGAGACAGAGCAAGCACAGGACACGGGCCTGACCCTCGGGGGCAATCTCTACCCAGCCAGCGCACACAGGCAACGTGCCTCTCAGGAATCTCAGATAAAACAGTCATCCAAAGCAAAATAAATAACTTTGTCTATATGCCGGGGTGCTACTCTCTCCTGTTTTTCTGAACCCTCCCCTCCCCTTCCCAGGTGGCTTCATTAACATTGGAATTTCCTGAGCCAGAGGGAGAACTGTTCCGCGGTTTTTTTTTTTTTTTTTGGTCTTTTCCTAACCCATTCTTCTGGCCTGAGAGAAGCAACCACAAAAAACCCAGGGACCAAAAATCCTTCCCTAATTGGACTAAAAACACAGAACCAGCTCCAGCCAAGCATATGTGATCCACAGTCTTGGGCTTTCATCCCTACAGGGAACAAGGTGGCTATTATAATGCAAAGGCATTTCTGGTAGGGATCTGACTGCATTTGTTTTAGCAGATTTACTGGAAAGACAAGTTTCCCAGGTCTGATATCTCTGCGTATTCAACAGAGCCCTCACTGACCCACAACAGGGAACTGAGGGCTAAAGTTCCCCCCAGACCACCTAGCCTCCTGCCTTAGGGGTCTGAGGAGGGTGACACCTACCAATCTGTAGAGGTACTTGCATTGGGGCCAAAGGTACAGCTGCAGAGCCCACCCACCAAGGTGCTTTAGGAATAGAGACACACCTACCTCACTGACACTTGGGGGAAGCCTGTCAGCATCCTGCCAGCCCTGGAGTGTGAACCCCAGCTGCTACTAGAATCTGGTGCACACAACTATCACCACTACTTCTCAAGGTGGATAGGTGGCAGTATTCATCACACACTTGATGACCCCAAATCAGATTCTACTCAAGAATAGTGAATGGACTCAGGCATATATATCTGGTAACAGCCCAAACCAGCTGGTAATAGGTCATAAGTAAGTCAAGGGCTACAACAATCAAGACAGCGCGATCTAGTAGCCCATCCACGTATATTGAAAGAAAACAAAACAAGATAAGACTCAGTGAGCAAATATAGAATAAATCACTACAATATCTTAGTGATGGCTCGGAGACAGCAGTCGATATCAAACCACATAAAGAAGCAGACCATGACTGCTTCTACAGACCCCCAAAATAAAGAATCAAAATCTTTCCCAAATGCAGATACAATCCTGGAATTACCAGATACAGAATATAAAAAACTAATTTATAGAATGCTTCAAGACATCAGGGATGACCTCAGAAATGAAGTAAGGCAATCTGCAGAAAAAGCCAAGGAACACACTGATAAAGCAGGTGAAGAACTAAAAAAGATTATTCGAGAACATAGTGGAAAAATTAATAAGTTACAAGAATCCATAGAGAGACAGCATTCAGAAATCCAAAAGATTAGCAATAAAATTACAGAATTAGACAACGCGATAGGAAGTCAGAGGAGCAGACTCGAGCAATTAGAATGCAGAGTGGGAAATCTGGAGGACCAGGGAATTAACACCAATATAGCTGAAAAAAAATCAGATAAAAGAATTAAAAAAATGAAGAAACCCTAAGAATCATGTGGGACTCTATCAAGGAGGATACTTTGCGTGTGATTGGAGTCCCAGAACAGGGAGGGATAACAGAAAACACAGAGAGAATAGTTGAAGATCTGCTGAGAGAAAACTTCCCTGACATCATGAAAGACGAAAGGATATCTATGCAAGATGCTCATCAAACACCATTTAAGATTGATCCAAAAAGAAAAACACCAAGACATATTATCATCAAACTTGCCAAAACCAAAGATAAAGAGAAAATTTTAAAAGCAGCCAGGGATAAAAGAAAGGTCTCCTACAAGGGAGAATCAATAAGAATAAGTTCAGACTACTCAGCAGAAGCCATGCAGGCAAGAAGGCAATGGGATGACATATACAGAGCACTGAAGGAGAAAAACTGCCAGCCAAGGATCATATATCCAGCAAAACTCTCTCTGAAATATGAAGGCGAAATTAAGATGTTTACAGATAAACACAAGCTTATGAATTGGCAAAAACCAAACCAAAGCTACAAGAAATATTGAAGGAAATTGTTTGGTCAGAAAACTAATAATATCAGATACCAGCACAACACAAGGTCACAGAACATCCTGATGTCAACTCAAATAGGGAAATCACAAAAATAAATTAAGATTAATTAAAAAAAAATGCTCAAAACAGGGAATCATTGAAGTCAATATGTAAAAGATCATAATAATCAAAAAGAGGGACTAAATACAGGTGGCATAGAACTGCCATATGGAGAGGGATACAAGGCGATATAGGACAATACAAGTTAGGTTTTTACTTAGAAAAATAGGGGCAAATATTAAGGTAACCACAAAGAGGTATAACAACTCCATAACTCAAAATAAAACCAAGAAAAACGTAACGACTCAGCAAACATAAAGTCAAACACTACGAAAATGAGGAACACACAATTTACAAAGGAAAACTTCTCAGCACAAAAAAGTAAGTGGAAAAATGAAATTGTCAACAACACACATAAAAAGGCATCAAAATGACAACACTAAACACATACTTATCTATAATTACGCTGAATGTAAATGGACTAAATGCACCAATAAAGAGACGGAGAGTCTCAGACTGGATAAAGAAACACAATCCGTCTATATGATGCCTACAAGAGACGCACCTTAGACTTAGAGACACAAACAAACTAAAACTCAAAGGATGGAAAAAAATATATCAAGCAAACAATAAGCAAAAAAGAAGAGGAGTCGCAATATTAATTTCTGACAAAATAGACTTTAGACTTAAATCCACCACAAAGGATAAAGAAGGACACTATATAATGATAAAAGGGACAATTGACCAGGAAGATATAACCATATTAAATATTTATGCACCCAATGACAGGGCTGCAAGATACATAAAACAAATTTTAACAGAGCCGAAAAGTGAGATACACACCTCCACGATTACAGTAGGAGGCTTCAACACACCACTTTCAGAGAAGGACAGGACATCCAGTAAGAAGCTCAATAGAGACACAGAAGACCTAATTACAACAATCAACCAACTTGACCTCATTGACTTATACAGAACTCTCCACCCAACTGCTGCAAAGTATACTTTTTTTTCTAGTGCACATGGAACATTCTCTAGAATAGACCACATATTAGGTCATAAAACAAACCGTTGCAGAATCCAAAACATCGAAATATTACAAAGCATCTTCTCAGAACACAAGGCCATAAAAGTGGAAATCAATAACAGAAAAATTAGAGAAAAGAAATCAAATACTTGGAAACTGAACAATACCCTGCTCAAAAAAGACTGGCTTATAGAAGACATTAAGGAGGGAATAAAGAAATTCATAGAATGCAACGAGAATGAAAACACTTCGTATCAAAACCTCTGGGACACAGCAAAAGCAGTGCTCAGAGGCCAATTTATATAAATAAATGCACACATACAGAAAGAAGAAAGAGACAAAATCAAAGAACTGTCCCGACAACTTGAACAAATAGAAAGCAAGCAACAAAAGAATCCATCAGGCACCAGAAGAAAACAATAAAAATTAGAGCTGAACTACATGGATTAGAGAACAGAAAAACAATTGAAAGAATTAACAAAGCCAAAAGCTAGTTCTTTGAAAAAATTAACAAAATTGATAAACCATTGGCCAGACTGACTAAAGAAATACAGAAAAGGAAACAAATAACCTGAATAAGAAACAAGATGGGCCACATCACAACAGATCCAGCTGAAATTAAAAGAATCATATCAGATTATTACGAAAAATTGTACTCTAACAAATTTGCAAACCGAGAAGAAATGGATGAATTCCTGGAAAAACACTACCTACCTAAACTAACACAATCAGAAGTAGAACAACTAAATAGACCCATAACAAAAAAAGAGTTTGAAACGGTAATCAAAAAACTCCCAACAAAATAAAGCCCTGGCCCGGACGGCTTCACTGCAGAGTTCTACCAAACTTTCAGGGAAGAGTTAACACCACTACTACTAAAGGTATTTCAAAGCATAGAAAATGATGGAATACTACCTAACTCATTCTATGAAGCCACTTTTCCCTGATACCAAAACCAGGTAAGGACATCACAAAAAGAGAAAATTACAGACCTATATCCCTCATGAACATAGATGCAAAAATCCTCAACAAAATTCTAACCAATAGAATTCAACAATATATCCAAAAAATAATCCACCACGACCAAGTGGGATTTATATTTTTTATGCAAGGCTGGTTTAATATTAGAAAAACCATTAATGTAATCCACCATATAAATAAAACAAAAGACAAAAACCACATGGTCTTATCAATTGATGCAGAAAAGGCATTTGACCAAGTCCAACACCCATTTATGATAAAAACTCTCACCAAAATAGGAGTTGAAGGAAAATTCCTCAACATAATAAAGGGCATCTGTTTTTTTTTTTTTTTGTACAAAGCCAACAGCCAACATCACTCTAAATGGAGAGAGCCTGAAAGCATTTCCCTTAAGAACGGGAACCAGACAAGGATGCCCTTTATCATCGCTCTTCTTCAACATTGTGCTAGAGGTCCTAGCCAGAGCAATTAGGCTAGACAAAGAAATAAAGGGCATCCGGATTGACAAGGAGGAAGTAAAATTATCTCTGTTTGCAGATGACATGATCTTATACACAGAAAACTCTAAGGAATCCTCCAGAAAACTACTGAAACTAATAGAAGAGTTTGGCAGAGTCTCAGGTTATAAGATAAACATACAAAAATCACTTGGATTCCTCTACATCAACAAAAAGAACATCGAAGAGGAAATAACCAAATCAATACCATTCACAGTAGCCACCAAGAGAATAAAATACTTAGGAATAAGTCTTACCAAGGATGTAAAAGACCTATACAAAGAAAACTACAAAGTACTAGTACAAGAAACTAAAAAGGACCTACTTAAGTGGAAAAACATACTTGCTCATGGATAGGAAGACTTAACATAGTAAAAATGTCTATTCTACCAAAAGCCATCTATACATACGATCCACTTCCGATCCAAATTCCAATGTCGTTTTTTAATGTGATGGAGAAACAAATCACCAACTTCATATGGAAGGGAAAGAAGCCTCGGATAAGTAAAGCATTACTGAAAAAAAAAGAAGAAAGTGGGAGGCCTCACTCTACCTGATTTCAGAACCTATTATACAGCTACAGTAGTCAAAACAGCCTGGTACTGGTACAACAGGCACATAGACCAATGGAACAGAATTGAGAACCCAGATATAAATCCATCCACGTATGAGCAGCTGATATTTGACAAAGGCCCAGTGTCAGTTAATTGGGGAAAAGATAGTCTTTTTAACAAATGGTGTGGGCATAACTGGATATCCATTTGCAAAAAAATGAAACAGGACCCATACCTCACACCATGCACAAAAACTAACTCCAAGTGGATCAAAGACCTAAACATAAAGACTAAAACGATAAAGATCATGGAAGAAAAAATAGGACAACGTTTGGAGCCCTAATACAAGGCATAAACAGAATACAAAACATTACCAAAAATGACGAAGAGAAACCAGACAACTGGGAGCTCCTAAAAAATCAAACACCTATGCTCATCTAAGGACTTCACCAAAAGAGTAAAAAGACCACCTACAGATTGGGAAAGAATTTTCAGCTATGACATCTCTGACCAGCGCCTGATCTCTAAAATCTACATGATTTTGTCAAAACTCAACCACAAAGAGACAAACAACCCAATCAAGAAGTGGGCAAAGGATATGAACACGCACTTCACTAAAGAAGATAGTCAGGCAGCCAACAGATACATGAGAAAATGCTCTCGATCATTAGCCATTAGAGAAATGCAAATTAAAAGTACGATGAGATTCCATCTCACTCCAACAAGGCTGGCATTAATCCAAAAAACACAAAACAATAAATGTTGGAGAGGCTGCGGAGAAATTGGAACTCTTATACACTGCTGGTGGGAATGTAAAATGGTACAACCACTTTGGAAATCTATCTGGCGTTATCTTAAACAGTTAGAAATAGAACTACCATACAACCCAGAAATCCCACTCCTCGGAATATACCCTAGAGATATAAGAGCCTTCACACAAAAAGATATATGCACACCCATGTTTATTGCAGCTCTGTTTACAATAGCAAAAAGCTGGAAGCAACCAAGGTGTCCATCAACGGATGAATGGGTAAATACATTGTGGTATATTCACACAATGGAATACTACGCATCAATAAAGAACAGTGTCGAATCTGTGAAACATTTCACAACATGAAGGAACCTGTAAGGCATTATGCTGAGTGAAATTAGTCAGAGGCAAAAGGACAAATATTGTATAAGACCACTATTATAAGATCTTGAGAAATAGTATAAACTGAGAAGAACACATACTTTCGTAGTTACGAGGGGGGGAGGGAGGGAGGGTGGAAGAGTGTTTTTTACTGATTAGTTAGTAGATAAGAACTGCTTTAGGTGAAGGGAAGGACAATACTCAATACAGGGAAGGTCAGCTCAACTGGACTGGACCAAAAGCAAAGAAGTTTCCTGAATAAACTGAATGCTTCAAAGGTCAGCGGAGCAAGGGCGGGGGTTTGGGGACCATGGTTTAAGGGGACTTGTAAGTCAACTGGCAAAATAATTCTATTATGAAAACATTCTGCATCCCACTTTGAAATGTGGTGTCTAGGGTCTTAAATGCTAACAAGTGGCCATCTAAGATGCATCAATTGGTCTCAACCCACCTGGATCAAAGGAGAATGAAGAACACCAAGGTCACACGATAATTATGAGTCCAAGAGACAGAAAGGGCCACATGAACCAGAGACTTAAACATCATCCTAAGACCAGAAGAACTGTATGGTGCCCGGCCACAACCGATGACTACCCTGACAGGGAACACAACAGAGAACCCCTGAGGGAGCAGGAGAACAGTGGGATGCAGACCCCAAATTCTCACAAAAAGACCATACTGATTGTCCACTCTTCATCAGCATCTCTCTGCTACCCACTGTCCAGTCCCTTCAATGTCTGATGAGTTGTCTTTGGGAATGGTTCCTGTCCTGGGCTAACAGAAGGTTTGGGGACCATGACCGCCGGGATTCCTCTAGTCTCAGTCAGACCATTAAGTATGGTCTTTTTGTGAGAATTTGGGGTCTGCATCCCACTGATCCCCTGCTCCCTCAGGAGTTCTCTGTTGTGCTCCCTGAAAAGACTTCTTTAAAGTGTTGAAAAGCAAAGATGTCACCTTGAAGACTAAGGTGCGCCTGACTCAAGCCATGGTGTTTTCAATCTCCTCAAATGCATGCCCAAGCTGGACAACGAATAAAAAAGACTGAAGGAGAATTGATGCCTTTGAATTGTGGTGTTGGTGAAGAATATTGAATATACCGTGGACTGCCAAAAGAATTAACAAATCTGTCCTGGAAGAAGCACAACCAGAATGCTCCTTAGAAGGAAGCATGGCGAGACTAAGTTTCTTGTATTTTGTACATGTTGTTAGGGAGACCAGTCCCTGGAGAAGGACATCCTGCTTGGTAAAGTAGAGGCTTAGTGAAGACTCGGAAGACCCTCAGCAAAATGGATTGACACAGTGGTTGCAGCAGTGGGCTCAAGCATAACAACCATTGTGAAGATGGTCCAGGACAGGGCGGTGTTTCATTCTGTTGTACAAAGGGTCTCTGTGAATTAGAACTGACTGGAAGGCACCTAACAACAACAACATAGTGATATGGGAGCCCTGGTGGCCCAGTGGTTGAGAGCTTAGTTGCTAACCAAAAGGTCAGCAATTTGGCAGTTTGAATCCACCAGGCACTCCTTGGACACCCTATTGGGCAGTTCTACTCTGTCCTATAGAGTCCCTATGAGTTGAAACCAACTTGGTGGGAAAGGTTTCTTTTTTTTTTTTTTGGATTGCTATGATTCGGATTTGACTCAATGGCAGTGGGTTTGGGTTTTTGGTTTTACAGCGTTTATGCACTCATGACTTTATTATTGCCAATTTGCGTACTAACTTTATTAGGTATAAGACTCTAAGAAATATACAACCTATATGTAATGAGAGTTGTTCCTCCTTTACTGTTGCTATGGTTAGTTACCGTTGCGTGATTCTGACTCCTGGTGACCCTTTGGTGTCAGAGTAGAACTGTGCTCCATGGGGTTTTCAATAGCTGATTTTTCAGAAGTAGATAGCCTAGGCTTTCTTCCAAGGCACCTATGGGGGGACTTGAACATCTGCCCTTTTGGTTAGCAGCTGAGTGTTTAACCATAAGTCCAGTTTTCTGTATAGGAGCATTCTCTGAGGAGGTGAATAAAATTCTCCACATGCAAATTGAAGAATATGATTGTCTTTACAGCTACAGGAAGCAGAAGAAGCCTGGAAGCACTGAGAGTTAAGGCAGAGGCTTGTATTAATATTAAATGGTTTCACTGAGTCTACTTCACTTTTGCAAAAGAAATAATTTTTGAGGCTAAAATTAAAGAGTCTGTTTCAAATGTTTTTATGGTATAGACTTGATCCAAGTATTCTCGGAAATTCTGTAGTCAATCTTAGGATATTTGTTACTCATTTGATTGTCTTGTTTTTCATGAAACTATGCACTTGAAAGATTTTTTTTTTCCATGTGAACTGACTCTTCTGACCCAAATTGACATAATTCAAATATAACTCAAATCTATGGCTAGGAAATTATCAAGTCAGAAAAATCAGGATTATTGGGCATTTTGTAAAATGACTTGCTTCCCTTTTACCTACTCCATTTTTTTGTGCAGTTTCCTTGATCCAGCTTCCTTTTTTTGTAATTTCTTCTTCAGCTTTTATAAAATATCCACATTATCTGAAGAAAGTCAAAATTTTATTCATTTTAATACTGTGTATACAATTTAAAATCTTATTTAACTTTGTATTACATTAGCATAGTATTGTGGATTGAATTATGTCCCTGCAAAAATGTGTGTATCAATTTGGCTGGGCCATGATTCCCAGTATCATGTAGTTGTCCTCCATTTTGTAATTGTAATTTTATGTTAAACAGGGTTAGGGTGGGATTGTAACACCCTTACTAAGGTCACATCCCTGATCCAATGTAAAGAGAGCTTCCCTGGAGTGTGGCCTGCACCGCCTTTTATCTTAAAAGAGATAAAAAGAAAGGGAAGCAAGCAGAGAGTTGGGGACCTCATAAAACTAAGAAAGCTGTGCCAGAAGCAGAGCATGTTCTTTGGGCCTAGGGTCCCTGTGCAGAGAAGCTCCAAGTCCGGGGAAAGATTGATAAGAAAGCCTTCCCCTGGAGCTGACACCCTGAATTTGGACTTTTAGCCTACTTTACTGCGAGGAAATAAACTTCTTTTTTAAAGCCATCCACTTGTGGTATTTCTGTTATAGGAGCACTAGATGACTAAGACACATAATGAATTCTGTCAAGATTTTTGTCACCCCTTTACACTCAGATGGTTGCAGAAAACTCAGTCCTCAGTCTGAGAATAGCATATCTCCTCAGGAGTTGGCAGCTCCTCAGACAACTTATACAATCTTGCTTGCATTATGAAGCCTTAATCACACTTGTTTCTCATTTAAAGCTTATAATGAAAGTGATTAGGTAAAAATCCCTTTATAGTGTTCCCTATCTTCACCAATGTTACCTTAACTAAATTGTCTCAGGAAAAAATAAATGCAGAGCATCCTGCGATTTACTCTTACGGGAAAATTTACGCAATCTTATTTTCAGTTTCAATAAGATGCAAGGTTCAGATGGAAACCTTTAAAAAAAAGCAGTTAATGGCCAATATGAATTCCCCTTATTACCACCACTAAATTGTCAACTTGCTAGCATAAAACTACCTAAAAAATAGTTAAATTAAAAGTGTAATTGAATGAGATTTCAGTACAGAAGAATTAGTGAAAGTTTCTATTTAAACAGAATTTTAAAGAGTCTGCGAAGTTCTTAAGTCTTCAGAGAACTATCATTTTGGTGAAAGGAGATCATATTCACGATTGTCTAGTTGTTAGTTTTCATTGTATCCCTTCAATCCCTTAAAAGATCGTTAAGTTTTAAATAGAATCACTTTCTGTTTTCAGATAAACCCAGTTTTCTCTGAAATTTCCATGATTGCCTTTCAAAGGGCCTCTCTCACCAACAAGGAATCTTAGAACCACTTGGAACTCTGAGATTTTTTTTATTGACTATAATAATGATATTACGGAGGAGGACTCCATGAATGGAAGACATCTTTCCAGAGCCAAACCCTCAACTATATTCTCTTACTGTTTTTATTGGCATTGTAGTCAGAAGGACCTTGAACATTTTCATCAACTCAGAGAGGGTCCAGTGATATTGACTTGTTCAAAAGTCCATCTCATGACAAAGGGAGAGCTGATACTAGTACCCAGGTCTTAACCCCATGTTTTTTTGTTGCGCCACCTATAAATTATGGATTGCAGTCCTAGAATCAGCCGTTTCTCCAGGGAGGCCTGATTTCTTTTATTAGAGATTGGTACTAGAAACCAAGATCTTAGGGTTGACTATGCTTTTTTCTACTTTCTTTTAAGTTCTTTCGGTTGCCAGAGTGAAGAAATATATGTGTGTTTACTAACCCATGTACAAAAATATCTATAAATATTTCTACTTTGTATATAAATATAAATATAAAGTTATAGATGGTTTCTTCCTGATCTTTTCAGCTCTAATCCATTACCATGTGGATCATTGTAGCCTCTTCCTCTTGCTGATCTACAAATTTCCACTTCTACCATGAGAAACCTGGCTCCCACCATTTGCCATCCATTTACTTAATTATTCAATTACAGTATAGTAGCATCAGAATTGTGAAAAACAATTTTATCAACTACTGTACAATGTTGTAGTTGTTGTTAGGTGCCATATAGTCAGTTGCGACTCATACCGACCCTATGTAAAACAGAACGAAACACTGCCCAGTTATGTGCCATGCCCACAATCATTGTTATGTTTGAGCCCATTTTTGCAGTCACTGTATCAATCCATCTCGTTGAGGGTCTTCCTCGTCTTCACTGAGCCTCCACTTTACCAAGCATGATGCCTTTCTCCCGGGACTGATTTCTCCTGACAAAGTGTCCGAAGTATGTAGTCTCGCCATTCTTGTTTCTAAGGAGCATTCTCGTTTTACTTCTTCCAAGAGAGGTTTGTTCGTTCTTTTGGAAGTACATGGAATATTCAATATTCTTCTCCAGCACTACAATTCAAAAGCATCTATTCTTCTTCAGTCTTCCTTATTCATTTTCCAGTTTTGTATGCATATGAGGCAATTGAAAATACCATGGCTTGGGTCAGGTGCATCTTAGTCTTCAAGGGAGCATCTTTGCGTTTCAACACTTTAAAGAGATCTTTTACAGCGGCTTTGCCCCATACAATGTATCTTTTGATTTCTTGTTGACTGCTGCTTCCATGGCTGTTGATTGTGGATCCAGGCAAAATGAAATCCTTGACAACTTCAATCTTTTCTCCATTGATCATGATGTTGCTTATAGGTCCAATTGTGAAGGTTTTTGTTTTCTTTATGTTGAGGTGCAATCCATACTGAAGGCTGTGGTCTTTGATCTTCATCAGTAAGTGTTTCAAGCCTTCTTCACTTTCATCAAGCAAGGTTGTGTCATCTGCATAACACAGGTCGTTAATGAGTCTTCCTCTAATCCCGCTGCCCCATTCTTCTTCATATGTCCAGCTTCTTGGATTACTTGCTCAGCATACAGATTGAATAACTATGGTGAAAAGATACAACTCAGACACACACTTTTCCTTACTTTAAACCCCACAGTATCCCCTTGTTCTGTCTGAACAACTGCCTCTTGATCTATGTAAAGGTTCCGCAGGAGCGCAATTAAGTGTTCTGAAACTCTGATTCTCTGCAATGTTATCCATAATTTGTTATGACCTGCACAGTCAAATGCCTTTGCATAGTCAATAAAACACAGGTAAACATCTGCTTGGTATTCTCTACTTTCAGCCAAGGACCATCTGACATCAGCAATGATATCCCTGGTTCCACATCATCTTCTGAATCTGACCTGAATTTCTGACAGCTCCATGTCAATATACTGCTGCAGCTGCTTTTGAAAGATCTTCAGCAAAATTTTGCTTGCATGTGATATTAATGATATTGATCGATAATTTCTGCATTTGGTTGGATCACCTTTCTTAGGAATAGGCATAAACATGGATCTCTTCCAGTCTATTTGCCAGATAGCTGTCTTCCAAATTTCGTGGCATAGCGAGTGAGCACTTATAGTGCTGTGTACATTTGCCGAAACATCTCAATTGGTATTCCCTCAATTCCTGGAGCCTTGTTTCTCACCAATATCTTTAGTGCAGCTTGGACTTCTTCCTTCAGTACCATTGATTCCTGATCATATGTTACCTCCTGAAATGGTTGAACGTTAACCAATTCTTTTTGATGTAATGATTCTGTATTCCTTCCGTTTTCTTTTGATGCTTCCTGCGTCGTTTAATATTTTCCCCATAGAATCCTTCACTATTGCAACTCGAGGCTTGAATTTTTTCTTTAGTTCTTTCAGCTTGAGAAATGCCAAGTGCGTTCCTCCCTTTTTTTTTCTATCTCCAGCTCTTTGCACATCATTGTAGTACTTTATCCTCTTGAGCCACCCTTTGAAATATTCTGTTCAGTTCTTTTACTTCATCGTTTCTTCCTTTTGCTTTAGCTACTCGACATTCAAGAGCCAGTTTCAGAGACTCTTCTGACATCCATTTTGGTCTTTTCTTTCTTTCCTGTCTTTTTAATTATCTCTTGCTTTCTTCATGCATTATGTCCTTGATGTCATTCCACGATTCATCCAGTCTTTGGTAATTAGTGTTCAGTGCGTCAAATCTATTCTTGAGATGGTCTCTAAATTCTGCTGGGATATACTCAAGGTCATGCTTTGGCTCTCGTGGACTTGTATTTTCCTCGGTTTAACTTCAACTTGCATAGGAGCAACTGATGGTCTGTTCCACAGTCAGCCTCTGGCCTTGTTCTGACTGATGATAGTGAGCTTTTCCATCATCTCTTTGTAGTAGTAGTAGATTTGATTCCTGTGTATTCCATCTGGTGAGGGACATGTGTATAAATAGTTTCCATTTATGTCGGTGAAAAAGGTATTTGCAGTGAAGAAGTTGATGGAACTTGCAAAATTCTATCATGCAATCCCTGGCATCATTTCTATCACCAAGGGCATATTTTCCAACTATAGATCCTTCTTTGTTTCCAACTTTCACATTCCAATCACCAGTGATTATCAATGCATCCTGATTGCATATTCGGTCAATTTCAGAAAGTGGAAGTTGGTAAAAATCTTCAATTTCTTCATCTTTGGCCTTAGTGGTTGGTGCATAAATTTGAATAATAATCACAGTAACTGGTCTTCCTTGCAGGTGTATGGAAATTATTCTATCACTGACAGTGTCATACTTCAGGATAGATCTTGAAATGTTCTTTTTGACGATGAATGTAAGGCCATTCCGGTTCAAGTTGTCATTCCTGGCATAGTAAACCATATGATTGTCTGATTCGAAATGGCCAGTACCAGTCCATTTCAGCTCACTAATGCCTAGGATATCGATGTTTATGCATTCCATTTCATTTTTGATGATTTTCAATTTTCCTAGATTCATACTTCATACATTCCAGGTTCTGATTATTAATGGATGTTTGCAGCTGTTCTTCTCATTTTGAGTCGTGCCGCATCAGCAAATGAAGGTCTGAAAAGCTTGACTCCATCCATGTCATTAAGGTCAACTCTACTTTGAGGAGGCAGCTCTTCCCCAGTCATCTTTTGAGAGCCTTCCAACCTGAGGGCCTCATCTTCCAGCACTATATCAGACATCGTTCTGATGCTATTCATAAGATTTTCACTGGCTAATTCATTTCAGAAGTAGACCGCCAGGCCCTTCTTCCTAGTCTGTCTGTCTGGAAGCTCAGCTGAAATCTGTCCACTATGGGTGACCTTGCTTGTATCCAAATACTGGTGGCATAGATTCCAGCATTACAGTAACACGCAAGCACTCACAGTGTAACAAACTGATAGGTACATGACAGATACTGTAGAATACTTATGTGTAATTTTGTTGCCTTTAGGCTTACAGGCTTCATTTCCAAAGTCACTTGGGTCAGCACCTTTTCTACCACCCCTTTCTTGAGGTTGTTTCATTTATTTGTAATGAAGTTGGATTCAGTTATCACAGTTTGCATTCCTTTCTGAGATCCCTGGACCTCCTAAATGATTTTATAATATTTACATAAATTAATATTCACTCCGTGTTGTAAATTTCTGTAGGTTCTGAAAAATGCATAGTGTCATGTGTCTACCATTACAGTATCATACAGAATATCACTGCTGTAGGAGTCCCATGTTCTTTACTGTCTCCCCAACCACCGAACCCCTGGAAACCACTGATCTTTTACCATCTCTATAGTTTTGCCTATTCTGGTATGTAATATAATTGGAATCTTATAGCCTTTTAAGACTTATGTCATTCACTCAGCAATACACATTTAAGGTACCTCCGTGTTCCTTCATGGCTCAACAGCTCATTTCTTTTTATTGCTGAAACTTTCATGTATGGATGTACCAGAGTTTGTTTATCCATTCACGTATAGAAGGACATCTCGGGTGCTTCCAATTTTAGGCGAGTATGAATAAAGTGATGATAAACATTCATGTGTGGGTTTTGGGTGTATAAGTTTTCAAATAATTTTGGTAAATGCCTAGAAGCATGATTTCTGGATTGTATGATAAGGCTATGTTTAGCTTTGTAAGAAACTGCCAAACTCTCTTCTAAAGTAGCTGTATCATTTTTTATTTCTACCAGATATGAATCAGAGTTCATATTGCTCCGTATCTTTCCTAGTATTTTATATTGTCCGTTTCTTTTTGGATTTTAATTATTCTAAAAGATGTGTAGTGATACCACATTTAGTGTTTTATTTTGAAATTCACTAACGAAAAAAGCTGAATATCTTTTCTTAAGCTTATTTTCCATCTGTATATCTTCTTTGGTGGGGTGCCTGTTCAGTCCTCTTGCCCATTTTTAATTGGGATATTTGTATTCTTATTTTTGAGTTTTAAAATTTCTTTACATATTTTGGAGACAAGTCCTTTATTAGATATTTTCTTTGCAAATATTTTCTCCCAGTCTGTGACTTGTTTTTATTCTCTTAATAGCATCTTTTGTAGATCAGAAGTTTTAATTTTAATAAAGTCCAGCTTATCGATACTTTAGTTCATGAATTGTGCTTTTGGTATTATATCTAAAAATTTATCACCAAACCCAAGGTCACCTACATTATCTACTATGTTATCTCTAGAAGTTTTATAATTTTGCATTTTACATTTAGGTCTATGATCAACTTTGAGTTAATTTTTGTAAAAGTTTTAAGATCTGTATCTAGATTTATGTCTATATTTGTAAACAAACTTGCAGTTTTTTTGTTTTCATTCCATTGATCTATGTTTTAATATTTTCACCAGTATCATGCTGTCTATTATCACTGTAGCTTTATAGTGAGTTTTGAAGTTGGGTAATGTCAATCCCGCAACTTTATTTGTAGTTCTTCTTTGAATTTTTTCCTAAGAATTTTATACTTTTGTACATATAGATCTTATATATAATTTGTTAGATTTATGCCTAAGTGCTTCATTTTTTTGCATATTTTATTGTACTTTAGATGAAGGTTTACAGAGCAAATTAGTTTCTTATTAAGCAATGAATACACACATTGTTTTGTGACGTTGGTTTCCAAGCCCAGACATGTCAACACTTTTCCTTCTCCACTTTGGATTCCCCATTACCAGTTTTCCTAACCCCCTTGCCTTCTTGCTTCTACCCCTGGGCTACTATGCCCATTTAGTCACGTTTTGTTTTATGGGCCTATCTAATCTTTGGCTGAATGGTGAACTTCAGGAGTGACTTCAGTACTGAGTTAAAGGAGAGCCCAGGGGTGGTACTTTTGTGATTTCTCCAGTCTCTGTCAGACCAGTAAGTCTGGTGTTTTTGTGAGACAGAATTTTGTTCTACAATTTTCTTCAGCTCTGTTCAAGACCCTCTATTGTGATCCCTATCAGAGCAATTGGTAGTGGTAGCTGGGCACCATCTGGTTGTTCTGGACTCAGTCAGGTGGAGGCATTGGTAGTTATGGTCCATTAGTCCTTTGGACTTATCTTTCCACTATGTCTTTGGTTTTCTTCATTCTCCCTTGCTCCAGACAGGGTGGGACCAGTGGAGTATCTTAAATGGCTGCTCACAAGCTTTTAAGACCCCAGACACTACTCACCAAAGTAGGATGTGGAATATTTTCTTTATAACCTATGTTATGCCAATTGAGCTAGATGTCCCTTGAAACTGTGGTCTTCAGACCTTAGCCCTGTATTTCAGTCCCTCAGGGAGTTTGGATATGTCTATGAAGCTTCCATGACCTTGCCATAGTCAAGTTATGCTGACTTCCCCAGTATTGTGTACTGTCTTACCGTTCACCAAAGTTACCACTTATCTATCGTTAGTGTTTTTCCCTCCACATCCCTCCCCTCCCTCATAACCATCAAAGATTGTTTCTTTCTGTGTGTAAACCTCTTTGTGAGATTTTATAATAGTGGTCTCATACAGTATTTGTCCTTCTGTGATTGACTTATTTCACTTAGCATAATGCCCTTCAGATTCATCCACGTTGTGAGATGTTTCGCAGATTCATCATTGTTCTTTATTGATGTGTAGTATTCAATTGTGTATGTACCACAGTTTGTTTATCCATTCATCTATTGATGGGCACTTAGGTTGTTTTCATCTTTTTTCTATTGTGAATAATGATTCCTCTCCATTTGAAAGTTCTATACCTACTCTGTTTATTCCCTCTTTTATTGTTCTAACATTGTTATCATTTACAGATTGACTTCTCTGGTTCCCCACTGTAAATCTTACTTTCGTTTAATCCCTGAGAGTTCATTACCTAGGTTGGTATCTGGCTGATGCTGTCCTGTATCCTAGATTCAAGCTGTTGTCTGATGTTGGTTCTCTAACTGAAGGACTCCCTTTAATTGGTCTTGTAAATTTGGTTTGGTTTTTACAGAATCCCTTAATTTCTATTTATCTGGAAGTGTCCTAATTTCACCACCATATTTGAACAAGGGTTTTGCAGGATATATTATTCTTGGTTGACAGTTTTTTTTCTTTCAAGGTTTTATGTATGTCATTCCATTGCTTTCTTGCCTGCATGGTTTCTGCCATATAATCAGAGTATAGTCTTATTGCTTCCCCTTCGTATGCAACTTTTCTTTTTTCTCGAGCTGCTCTCAGGATTCTTTCTTTGTTTTTGGTTTTAGCAAGTGTGATTGTCTTAGTCATCTAGTGCTGCCATAACAGAAATGCTACAAGTGGATGGCTTTAACAAAGAGAAATTTAGTTGCTCACTGTCTAGTAGGTTACAAGTTCAAATTCAGGGCATTGGCTCCAGGGGAAGTCTTTCTCTCTCTGTCAGCTCTGGAGGAAGGTCCTTGTCCTTAATCTTCCCCTGGCCAAGGAGCTTCTCAGGTGCAGGGACCCTGGGTCCAAAGGACGCACTCTGCTCCTGGTGCTGGTTTCTTGGTGGTATGAGGTCCCCAACTTTCTGCTTGCTTCCCTTTCCTTTTATCTCTTAAGAGATAAAAGGTGGTGCAGGCCACACCCAGGGAAACTCCCTTTACCTGGGATCAGGGAGGTGACCTGAGTAAGGGTGGTGTTACAATCCCACCCTAATCCTCTCAACATAAAATTACAATCACAAAATGCAGGACAACCACATAATACTGGGAATCATGGCCTAACCAAAGTTGACACATATTTTTGGGGGGACACAATTCAATCCATGACAGTGAATATGATATGTCTTGGTGACTTTTTTTCGGCATCTATCCTATGTGGGGTTCGTTGAGCTTCTTGAATGGTTGGCTTTTCATCTTTCATGATATTAGCAACGTTTTCTGTCAGCAAATCTTTGATGATTATCTCTGTGTTCTCTGTTTTCTCACCCTGTTCTGGAACTCCAATCATATGCAGATTTTTGGTTTAGATTGTATCTCATATTTTTCTCAGGGTTTCTTCATTTTTCTTCATTCTTTTCTCTGATTTTTCCTCAAAGTGGTATTCAAAGCTTTGTCTTCAATTTTTCTGATTCTGGCTTCCATTGGGAAACCCTGGTGGTGTAGTGGTGAAGTGCTACAGCTGCTAATCAAAGGGTGAGTAGTTCAAATCTGCCAGGTGCTCCTTGGAAACTCTATGGGGCAGTTCTGCTCTGTCCTATAGGGTTGCTAGGAGTTGGAATCGACTCGATAGCACTGGGTTTGGTTTTTGGTTTTGGCTTCCATTGTTTCAAATTTTCTCCTAAAACCTATTGCTCTGTCCATTTCTGAAAACTTGTTGCTTATCTTTTGGATTTCTAATTGCTGTTTTTCTATGATTTCTAGCTATTTATTTTGGCATTTTGTTCCTGTATAATTTTCCTAAATTATTCCATTGGTTTGTCTGTGTTTTTCCTGTATCTTCCATCATTTTGTCTATTTCTTTCTTATTTTTTCTGCATTTTCCTTAATCTCTTGGAGAACCCTGAATTTTAGAGTTTTGAATTCCCCATCAGGTAGTTCCAGCGACTTTTCTTCTACTGGAAGATCATCTGGTGTTTTATTTTAGTCACTTCCTGGAACCATCCTGTCCTGTTTTTTATATGTTTTGATATTGTTTAGTGTCTCTGGGACGTTCAGAATGATTTTCTTCGTTTATTAATTGTAGATTTGTTTGTCTCATCAGGCTTTTTTGTTTTATTTGGTTATGTCTGGGCAGACAGGCTGGGCATGTTTTGTCACTCGCTTGCCTGTGGGCACAATACTTCTCATCACCTTGTCCAGGTGGATGGGGCTGGTCACTTAGCTATGCTGTAGCAAGGCTGGTCCAGTGGGGGTGGAGGGGCAGGTATGGATCATTTATGGCATGAACTGGGGCTGACAAGGGTGGGAGGACTGGGGGGAAGCACAGGGTGAAGTCCGGGGGACCATGTCAGTGCCACTTGGATGAGTGGTGCTCAGCTTATGGTACAGACAGACAGAAAGGATGTGATGTGCAAAGCAGGCACTCTGTCTCCTGTTGGGAGCTCAAAGTTGCCCTCCCATGCTCCCTGTCTGTGTTCTTTGGTGGCTGTAGTCTAAGATGGCAAATTCATGCTGCATTAGCTGGTAAGGGACCACCACTCTGTAGCTTGATGCATTCTCTGGTCTCTGTCAGTTTCTTATTCCATTTGGTGCTTGATGAGTTATTTATTCCTTTATTTGATGCTATGGGTTCCAGGATTGATGTTTGTATCTGTTTTACTTAGTTTTTCAGGTCTTTGCTGCAGAGGGTTGGCACAGTGCTTCTGTCTATAGTACCATGTTGGTTCTGCCTCTAAGTATTTCACTTTTTGATGCAAATGTAAATGGTATTGAGTTTTTAATTTCAAATTCCAATTGTTCACTGGTGGCATAAAAGAAAGCAATTGGCTTTTATGTATTAACCTAGTATACTGTAACCATGAAAGAAAGGCCTCGTGATCATCTTCCACAAATCACAGCCTATGGAGTAGTTCTATTTTATCACACATGGGGTTGCCATGAGTCTGAGTCAACTCAATGGCAGCAAGTTTAGGATTTTATTCTGTAAACTATCTATAATCACTTATTACTCCTAGGGAGACTTGTTCATTCTTTGGGTGTCTTTCTACATAGAGTCATGTCTTCTATAAATAAGGACAGTTTTATTTCTTCCTTTTCAATCTGTAAACCTTTTATTTTCTTGTCTTTTTGCACTAACTAGGAATTCTCGTACATTGTTGAATAGAAATAGCAACAGGAGACATATTTGCCTTTTTCCTGAGCTTAGGGAGAAAGCATCCAGTTTCTACCCATTAAGTATAATAGCTGTAAGTTTTTTTTTGTGGATGTTCTTTATCAAGTTGAGGAAATTCACTTCCAAGGGTTTTTTTTTTTTTTTTTTATCATTATTGGGTGTTGTATTTTGTTAATAGCCTTTTCTGTATCAATTGGTAAGATCATATGATTTTTCTTCTTTAGTCTGTTCATTTGGTAGATTATGCTAATTGATTTTCAAATGATGAACCAGTCTTGCATACCTGGAATAAATTCCACATGGTCATGGAATATTATTTGTTTTATATGTTGTTGGATTCAATTTGCTAATATTTTGTTGCGAATTTTTGCATCTTTGTTCAAAACCTTGATGGTGTAGTGGTTAAGAGCTACAGCTGCTAACCAAAATGTCTGCAGTTCAAATCCACCAGGCACTCCTTGGAAACTCTATGGGGTAGTTCTACTCTGTGAGTCGGAATCAACTTGATGGCAACAGATTTGAAAGCTATATTGGTTTGCAGTTTTCCTGTCTTGTAATGTCTTCAAATGATTTTGCATTAATACTCTTAAAATAAACCTCCAGGTGATACTGATGTACAGCCAGGTTTGAAAACAGCTATAAAAGTAATAATTTGAAAGGATACCAAACCAAACTCACTGCCATTGAGTTGATTCTGACTCATAGCGACTCTATAGGACAGAGTAGAACTGCCCCATAGGGTTTCCAACGCTGTGAACCTTACAGAAGCAGACTGCCACATCTTTCTTCTGCAGAGCAGCTGGAGAGTTTGAACTACCAACCTTTCAGTAAACAGCCAAGCACTTTAACCACTGTGCCACCAGGGCTCCAATATCTTACTTGAAAACCAAAAAACCAAACCCATTACTATAGAATCAATTCTGACTCATAGTGACCCTAAAGGACAGAGTAGAATTGCCCCATTGGTTTCCAAGAAGTGGCTGGTGCATTCGAACTGCTTATCTTTCTGTTATCAGACAAGCTATTAACCATTGTGGCACTAGGGTTCATGTTGCCTATTTCACTTCATTTGCATTTGTCTCAAGAGAAGTGTTTTCTTACTTAGACCTCGGAGTTACTGTTTGGTGTATTTATAGTATAGTAATCTTTTGGCAATAATTTTTTAAGTAATATCTTACTATTTTCTATTAAATAGCCAAAGGGATTAATTGAAGTTGTTTTCCTTTAGAAAGAGAAATGGGTTCCTGAATAAGAAGACAGTGATTATATTTTCATTGCTATAATTGGGCAATTGGAATTGGCAGTCCTAGTGATACATTAAAATTGTTTCAGCATGAGGAAAATAGAATTTGGCCTTTGGTTTTCCAAACTGATTGTTTGGTTAGCTTCTCTACTATCCCTCTGTGACCTCTTATATCTAGACTTTTCACTTTTATTTTCCACTAAGGCCAACTCTCAGACACGTTGCCTTCATTTTATAAATTAATATTAGTAATATTTTGCATATCTTACAAGCTTATGACATGATGTCATATGAAAGTATGAAATTCAGATTTAGGTGGATTTCATGTCAAATTTTGTTTCTGTATCTTGCTATGTGACATTCGTAAGTCATTTAACCTCTCAGTTTAGATCTTAGAAAACTAAAATTTTCTTTGTGTTAAAAATATAAGAGTACGTGTTTTAACTGTCAGAGACAAATTTCTTACTTCCAAAAATGAAACTAAAGGTATCCCTTTTTTTTTTACCTATGCAGATCCTGACACAGAAAACATGGATTATAAATAAAAGTAAAACTTGTTGCTGTCTCCTGCAAATTTTAGACCTAGGGTAGGGAAAAGAAAAGAAAAGAAAGCCCAGCGGAGAATAAGGCTTACAGTTCTCTTTTCTTTAGGTGGGAACTGGAACTTGTACCCATTGCTCTGATAATGGAGCACACTTCCCAGGGAGGCTAGCAATTTCATCAGTGGGCCTCAGCAGATGTCATTCTAATTGCAGGGACTGGAATGTATATTGTGTTACCTCAGGCAGTCCCAGAGAATGTGCATAAGAATTTATTCCTGCGTGGCTTGACTCAGTAGTCATGACTCTTATCAGCAGTGATGTTCATGGCACCAATTACTTAGTAATTTCTTCAAATAGCATCCTTAAAATCAATTTCATGCTTATAATCCCAAAATAGTTTGCAGGACTAAATTCAAATCAGAAATGTTAAAATTTTATCTTCCTTATTCTAGGTAATCAATAGATTGTTCTCCAAAAAAAATAATAATAATAATTTCAGGTCAGTGTTACATCACATCAGCCTAAGAGGGATCTCTAAAATTGGTATAATACACATATAATAAATTCTCTGGCCTTTAGGACTCATGAAGGAAATCTTTGCATTCCTAGCATGTATGACAACCCTGAGAAAGATAACTCCAATACTTCCACGGAAACACAGACATACCTCAAGGCCTGAACTTATACTACCATGCTCCCCTAGCCCCAGGCATTTGGCAGATCTAACCAAGTATCATTTCTTAGGGCTGTCACAACAAACTATCACAAACTAAGTGGCTTAAAACACCGTAAACTTATTCTCTCAGAAATCAAGACACTAGAAGTTAGAAATCAAGGTGTCAGAAGGGTCATGCATTCCCTGGACTCTAGGAGGGTGTCTGTTTCATGCCTTTCTTTTAGTTTCTGGAGTTGCCAACAATCCTTGGCATTTCTTTGCTTATAGAGGCATGACTCCAATCTCTGCCTCTGTTTTCACATTTATATGTATTATAAATCCCACAAAACACTGTTGTTGTTTTTGTTTAAATAGTTATCTTTTAAAGAAATATGAATAGTAAGAAAAATCTTTATATTTACTCATGTAATGACTAATTCTGGAGTTTTTCATTCCTCTGTATTGATCCAGGTTTCCCTGGTATCATTTTCCTTCGGCCTGAGGAACTTTTTTTTCTTAACATGTCTTGTCATGTAGGTATGCTTATTATGAATTCCTTCAGCTACTGTACATCTAAAAAAGTCATTATTTCACCTTTGAGTTATATTGTTGGGTAAAATTTTATGTTGATGATTTTTTTCCCCGTTAACTGTTTTGAATATGTTGTTCTACTTTCTTCTAGCTTGCATGATTTCCAATGACAAATTTACTGTCATCCTTATCTTTGTTCCTGTCTATATGATTTGGCCCCCTCCTCATCTGCTTTATTATTTTATCTTTTTTTTTAATTAATTTTTATTAAGCTTGAAGTGAACATTTACCATTCCAATCAGTCTGTCACATGTAGGTTTACATACATCTTACTCCCTTCTCCCACTTGCTCTCCCCCTATTGAGTCAGCCCTTTCAGTCTCTCGTTTCGTGCCAATTTTGCCATCTTCCCTCTCTATCTTCCCATCCCGCCTCCAGTCAAGAGTTGCCAACACTCTCTCCAGTGTCCACCTAATTTAATTGGCTCACTCTTCATCAGCATCTCTCTCCCCCCAGCTGACCAGTCCTTTTCATGCCTGATGAGTTGTCTTCGGGGATGGTTCCTGTCCTGTGCCATCAGAAGTTCTGCGGAGCATTGTCTCTGGGATTCCTCTAGTCGCATTCATACCATTAGGTATGGTCTTTTTATGAGAATTTGGGGTCTGTATCCCACTGGCCTCCTGCTCCCTCAGGAGTTGTCTGTTGTGCTCCCTAGCAGGGCAGACATCGATTGTGGCCAGGCACCAACTAGTTCTTCTGGTCTCAGGATAAGGTAGGTCTCTGGTTCATGTGGCCCTTTCTGTCTCTTGGGTTCTTAGTTGTCGTGTGACCTTGGTGTTCTTCCTTTGCCTTTGCTCCAGGTGGGTTGAGACCAATTGATGTGTCTTAGATGGCCGCTTGTTCGCATTTAGGACCCCAGGCGCCACATTTCAAAGTGGGATGTTGAATGTTTTCATAATAGAATTATTTTGCCAATTGACTTAGAAGTCCCCTCAAACCATGTTCCCCAGACCCCCGCCCCTGCTCCGCTGACCTTTGAAGCATTCATTTTATCCCGGAAACCTCTTTGCTTTTAGTCCAGTCCAATTAGGCTGACCTTCCTTATATTGTGTGTTGTCTTTCCCTTCACCCAAAGCAGTTCTTATCTACTGATTGATCAATAAAAAACCCTCTCCCTCCCTCCCTCCCTCCCCCCTTTGTAACCACAAAAGTATGTGTTCTTCTCTGTTTTTTCTATTTCTCAAGATCTTATAATAGAGGTCTTATACAATATTTGTCCTTTTGCCTCTGACTCATTTCGCTCAGCATAATGCCTTCCAGATTCCTCCATGTTATGAAATGTTTCAGAGATTCGTCACTGTTCTTTATCGATGCGTAGTATTCCATTGTGTGAATATACCACAATTTATTTACCCATTCATCCGTTGACGGACACCTTGGTTGCTTCCAACTTTTTGCTATTGTAAACAGAGCTGCAATAAACATGGGTGTGCATATATCTGTTTGTGTGAAGGCTCTTGTATCTCTAGGGTATATTCCGAGGAGTGGGATTTCTGGGTTGTATGGTAGTTCTATTCCTAACTGTTTAAGATAACGCCAGATGGATTTCCAAAGTGGTTGTACCATTTTACAATCCCACCAGCAGTGTATGAGAGTTCCAATCTCTCCGCAGCCTCTCCAACATTTATTATTTTGTGTTTTTTGGATTAATGCCAGTCTAGTTGGTGTGAGATGGAATCTCACCGTAGTTTTAATTTGCATTTCTCTAATGGCTAATGATCGGGAGCATTTTCTCATGTATCTGTTGGCTGCCTGAATATCTTCTTTAGTGAAATGTGTGTTCATATCCTTTGCCCACTTCTTGATTGGGTTGTTTGTCTTTTTGTGGTTGAGTTTTGACAGAATCATGTAGATTTTAGAGATCAGGCGCTGGTCTGAGATATCATAGCTGAAAATTCTTTCCCAGTCTGTAGGTGGTCTTTTTACTCTTTTGGTGAAGTCTTTAGATGAGCATAGGTGTTTGATTTTTAGGAGCTCCCAGTTACCTGGTTTCTCTTCGTCATTTTTGGTAATGTTTTGTATTCTGTTTATGCCTTGTATTAGGGCTCCTAGGGTTGTCCCTATTTTTTCTTCCATGATCTTTATCGTTTTCGTCTTTATGTTTAGGTCTTTGATCCACTTGGAGTTAGTTTTTGTGCATGGTGTGAGGTATGGGTCCTGTTTCATTCTTTTGCAAATGGATATCCAGTTATGCCAGCACCATTTGTTAAAAAGACTATCTTTTCCCCAATTGACTGACACTGGTCCTTTGTCAAATATCAGCTGCTCATACATGGATGGATTTATATCTGGGTTGTCAATTCTGTTCCATTGGTCTATGTGCCTGTTGTTGTACCAGTACCAGGCTGTTTTGACTACTGTAGCTCTGTATAATAGGTTCTGAAATCAGGTAGAGTGAGGCCTCCCACTTTCTTCTTCTTTTTCAGTAATGCTTTGCTTATCCGGGGCTTCTTTCCCTTCCATATGAAATTGGTGATTTGTTTCTCTATCCCCTTAAAATATGACATTGGTATTTGGATCAGAAGTGCGTTATATGTATAGATGGCTTTTGGTAGAATAGACATTTTTACTATGTTAAGTCTTCCTATCCATGAGCAGGGTATGCTCTTCCACTTAAGTATGTCCTTTTGAATTTCTTGTAGCAGAGCTTTGTAGTTTTCTTTGTATAGGTCTTTTACATCCTTGGTAAGATTTATTCCTAAGTATTTTATCTTCTTGGGGGCTACTGTGAATGGTATTGATTTGGTGATTTCCTCTTCGGTGTTCTTTTTGTTGATGTAGAGGAATCCAAGTGATTTTTGCATGTTTATTTTATAACCTGAGACTCTGCCAAACTCTTCCATTAGTTTCAGTAGTTTTCTGGAGGATTCCTTAGGATTTTCCGTGTATACGATCATGTCATCTGCAAATAGTGATAGCTTTACTTCCTCCTTGCCAATCTCGATACCCTTTATTTCTTTGTCTAGCCTAATTGCCCTGGCTAGGACTCCAAGTACGATGTTGAATAAGAATGGTGATAAAGGGCATCCTTGTCTGGTTCCCGTTCTCAGGGGAAATGCTTTCAGGTTCTCTCCATTTAGAGTGATATTGGCTGTTGGCTTTGCATAGATGCCCTTTATTATGTTGAGGAATTTTCCTTCAATTCCTATTTTGGTAAGAGTTTTTATCATAAATGGGTGTTGAACTTTGTGAAATGCCTTTTCTGCAACTATTGATAAGATCATGTGGTTTTTATCTTTTGTTTTATTTATGTGATGGATTACATTAATGGTTTTTCTGATATTAAACCAGCCTTGCATACCTGGTATAAATCCCACTTGATCAGGGTGAATTATTTTTTTGATGTGTTGTTGGATTCTATTGGCTAGAATTTTGTTGAGGACTTTTGCATCTATGTTCATGAGGGATATAGGTCTAAAATTTTCTTTTTTTGTAATGTCTTTACCCGGTTTTGGTATCAGGGAGATGGTAGCTTCGTAGAATGAGTTGGGTAGTATTCCGTCTTTTTCTATGCTTTGAAATACCTTCAGTAGTAGTGGTGTTAAGTCTTCTCTGAAGGTTTGGTAGAACTCTGCAGTGAAGCCGTCCGGGCCAGGACTTTTTTTTGTTGGAAGTTTTTTGATTACTGTTTCAATCTCTTTTTTTGTTATGGGTCTATTTAGTTGTTCTACTTCTGAATGTGTTAGTTTAGGTAGGTAGTATTTTTCCAAGAATTTATCCATTTCTTCTAGGTTTTCAAATTTGTTAGAGTACCATTTTACGTAGTAATCTGAAATGATTCTTTTAATTTCATTTGGCTCTGTTGTAATGTGGTCCTTCTCGTTTCTTATTCGGGTTATTTGTTTCCTTTCTTGTTTTTCTTTAGTCAGTCTGGCCAATGGTTTATCAATTTTGTTATTTTTTTCGAAAAACCAGCTTTTGGCTTTGTTAATTTTTTCAATTGTTTTTCTGTTCTCTAATTCATTTAGTTCAGCTCTAATTTTTATTATTTGTTTTCTTCTGGTGCCTGATGGGTTCTTTTGTTGCTCACTTTCTAGTTGTTCAAGTTGTCGGGACAGTTCTCTGATTTTGTCTCTTTCTTCTTTTTGTATGTGTGCATTTATCGATATAAATTGGCCTCTGAGCACTGCTTTTGCTGTGTCCCAGAGGTTTTGATAGGAAGTATTTTCATGCTCGTTGCTTTCTAAGAATTTCCTTATTCCCTCCTTGATGTCTTGTATAACCCAGTCTTTTTTCAGTAGGATATTGTTCATTTTCCAAGTATTTGATTTCTTTTCCCTAGTTTTTCTGTTATTGATTTATAGTTTCATTGCCTTGTGGTCTGAGAAGATGCTTTGTAATATTTCGATGTTTTGGATCCTACCAAGATTTGTTTTGTGACCTAATATGTGGTCTATTCTAGAGAATGTTCCATGTGCACTAGAAAAAAAAGTATACTTTGCAGCAGTTGGGTGGAGAGTTCTGTATAAGTCTATGAGGTCAAGTTGGTTGATTGTTGTAAGTAGGTCTTCCGTGTCTCTATTGAGCTTCTTACTGGATGTCCTGTCCTTCTCCGAAAGTGGTGTGTTGAAATCTCCTACTATAAATGTGGAGGTGTCTATCTCGCTTTTCAATTCTGTTAAAATTTGATTTATGTATCTTGCAGCCCTGTCATTGGGTGTGTAAATATTTAATATGGTTATATCTTCCTGATCAATTGTCCCTTTTATCATTATATAGTGTCCTTCTTTATCCTTTGTGGTGGATTTAAGTCTAAAGTCTATTTTGTCAGAAATTAATATTGCTACTCCTCTTCTTTTTTGCTTATTGTTTGCTTGATATATTTTTTTCCATCCTTTGAGTTTTAGTTTGTTTGTGTCTCTAAGTCTAAGGTGTGTCTCTTGTAGGCAGCATATAGATGGCTCGTGTTTCTTTATCCAGTCCGTGACTCTCTGTCTCTTTATTGGTGCATTTAGTCCATTTACTTTCAGGGTAATTATAGATAAATAAGTTTTTAGTGCTGTCATTTTGATGCCTTTTTATGTGTGTTGTTGGCCATTTCATTTTTCCACATACTTTTTTGTGCTGAGACGTTTTTCTTAGTAGATTGTGAGATCCTCATTTTCATAATGTTTAACTTTATGTTTGTTGAGTCGTTACGTTTTTCTTGAGTTATGGAATTGTTATTCCTTTTTGTGGTTACCTTATTATTTACCCCTATTTTTCTAAGTAAAAACCTAACTTGTATTGTTCTATATCGCCTTGTATCACTCTCCATCTGGCAGTTCAAAGCCTCCTGTATTTAGTCCCTCTTTTTGATTATTGTGATCGTTTATCTATTGATTTCCATGATTTCCTGTTATGTGTTTTATTTTGTTTATTTATTTATTTTTTAGAATTAATCTTACTTTGTTTTTGTGCTTTCCCTATTTGAGTTGCGTTGATATCAGGACGTTCTGTTCTGTGATCTTGTATTGTGCTGGTACCTGATATTATTGGTCATCAGGCCAAACAATCTCCTTAAGCATTTCTTGCAGTCTTGGTTTAGTTTTTGCAAATTCTCTAAACTTATGTTTATATGTAAATATCTTAATTTCTCCTTCATATTTCAGAGAGAGTTTTGCTGGATATATGATCCTTGGTTGGCAGTTTTTCTTCTTCAGTGCTCTGTATACGTCGTCCCATTCCCTTCTTGCTTGCATGGTTTCTGCTGAGTAGTCTAAACTTATTCTTATTGATTCTGCCTTTAAGGAAACCTTTCTTTTCTCCCTGGCTGCTTTTAAAATTTTCTGTTTATCTTTGGTTTTGGTGAGTTTGATGATAATATGTCTTGGTGTTTTTCTTTTTGGATCAATCTTAAATGGGGTTCGATGAGCATCTTGGATAGATATCCTTTCGTCTTTCATGATGTCAGGGAAGTTTTGTGTCAGGAGTTCTTCAACTATTTTCTCTGTGTTTTCTGTCCCCTCTCCCTGTTCTGGGACTCCAATCACCCGCAAGTTATCCTTCTTGATAGAGTCCCACATGATTCTTAGGGTTTCTTCATTTTTTTTAATTCTTTTATCTGATTTTTTTTCATCTATGTTGGAGTTGATTCCCTGGTTCTCCAGAAGTCCCAGTCTACATTCTAATTGCTCGAGTCTGCTCCTCTGACTTTCTATTGCGTTGTCTAATTCTGTAATTTTATTGTTAATCTTTTGGATTTCTACATGCTGTCTCTCTATGGATTCTTGCAACTTATTAATTTTTCCACTATGTTCTTGAATAACCTTTTTGAGTTCTTCAACAGTTTTATCCATGTGTTCCTTGGCTTTTTCTGCAGTTATCCTAATTTCATTTGTGATATCATTAAGCATTCTGTAAATTAGTTTTTTATATTCTGTGTCTGATAATTCCAGGATTGTATCTTCATTTGGGAAAGATTTTGATTCTTTTGTTTGGGGGGTTGGAGAAGCTGTCATGGTCTGTTTCTTTATGTGGTTTGATATGGACTGCTGTCTCCGAGCCATCACTGGGAAACTAGATTTTCCAGGTAATCAGCTAAAAAAAAATGCAGTCAGATCCCTATCTGAATTATCCTTCTGGCTCAGGGTATTCGGATGTTAATGGAGCCACCTGGGGAGGGTGGGGGAGGGATCAGAGAGCTAGGCGTGTAGCACCACAGAATATAGAGCTGATCCTCGCGTTCACGCTTCACCCCTGTCTGCCAGAATCCCGGGAGGACGGCTCCCTGGCTGGGACGCTACTCTCCCTGCTCCAAGACCAGTCACTTCCTCCCGGGGATTTCTCCCTCCTGTGCGCCACACCGCTCGTGTGAACTGGGTGGGCGTGGCCCTCACGAACAGCTGGGCTCGCCCCCCAGGGTCTATTCAGGGGAATGCACTCACACCCCACCCGCTCTCGCAAGATCCCAGCGGGACGGCTCCCTAGCTGGGACGCTGCTCTCCCCGCTCCAAGACCTGTCACTTTCTCCCGGGGATTTCTCCCTCCGGTGCGCCGCACCGCTCGCGCGAACTGGGTGGGTGTGGCCCTCACGAACGTCTGGGCGCCCCCCGGGGTCGCTTTAGGGAAATATAGCTGATCCCCAGGCTCGTGTCTCGCCCGCTTCCCGCCAAACTCCCGGTGGGACGGCTCCCCGGCTGGGATGCTGCTATCCCCGCTCCAAGATCAGTCACTGCCTCCCGCGTGCTTCTCCCGCCGGCTGCGCTGCTACGCCGCCAGCGCCGACCAGCTAGACTCCCTCCTGGGATGGGTTCGGAGGGGGGGTAGGGCTGGGCCCCTTGTCTGTGCTGTCTGCCCCCTTGGGCTCTGCCCCAGCCCGGGCTCCGAAGGTCACCTGCCTGGTACGCTGGCTCTCAGTTCTGAAAACGATCGCTGTCTACCCGTATTTGTTCGTTCTCTATCTCTAAGTCTGTGTTTGTTGTTCAGAGTTCGTAGATTGTTATGTATGTGATCGATTCACTTGTTTTTCCGAGTCTTTGTTGCAAGAGGGATCTGCGGTAGCGTCCACCTAGTCTGCCATCTTGGCCCCACTCCTTATTATTTTATCTTTTTGCTGTTTTTTTTAACAATTTGATCATGATGTGCCTTGACGTAGTTGTCTTCATATTTCTTGTGCTTGGGGTTCATTGATATTATTAGATCTCTGAGTTTATAGCTTCCACCAAATTTGGAAAAATTCCAACCGTGATTTCTTCATATATTTTTCCTGGTCTTGCTCCTTTGCAGATTCCAATTACATGTACCTTTGGCTGCTTTAGGTTGCCCCATGGTTCACTGATGTTCTGTTCATTTGTATTTTTTTTTTGGATAGTTTATATTGCTATGTCCTTGAGCTTACTGATCTTTTCTTCTACAACATACAGTCTGCCTTTAATCTCACTGAGTGTATTTTTAATTCCAAACATTATAGATTTTATCTCAAGACGTTTCATGAGTCATTTAGATAGTTAGATGATAGATGATAGATAGATAGATGGCAGATGATAGATAGAGAGATAGATAGATAGATGATAGATAGATAGATGATAGATAAATGATAGGTGGGTGGGTGGATGGATGGATGGATGGATGGATGGATAGATATCCTCCGTGCACATTCAACCTTGGCTCTAGCTTCCGGAACATATGGAATACAGTAATAATAATACAGTAATAATAACCTTTAGTATCTTTATTTGCTAATTTTATAATGTGTGCCATTTTTCTCAAGTATTTTTTCTCCTTATGGGTTGTATTTCCCTGCGTCTTTTCATTTCTGAATACTCTTGTTTGGATGCTAGACTTACTTGGATGCAAAATTTTTAATACAAATCTTAAAAGTAAGAGCTAAAAGGATTAAACTATTTCCAAATAATTTTTCTGCTTCCCAGAACAAATCTTAGATCTGTTAGGCAGGACCAGGGCAACAGCCTAGGATTAATTTTATTCTGCTACAGGGGCAAGACCTTTCTTAGTTATTTAATTGATGCCCCCATGTATTATAAGATTTTCCATTCTAGCTGTTGGGAACAGTCACTATTTCCTGCTCTGCATGAGTCTCAGACACTGTTCCTGTAATCTGTTGGAATATCTTTTTACCTTTGACTTGAATCGTTTTCTCACATGTGTTCACTGATGAGTACTCAATGGAATGCTCAAGAGGGGATCTCTGCAGATTTCTGGTGTTCTCTCTCTGTGTAGCTCTCTCTCCTATGTTACTCTTCATTGCAAACTCTAGACATTTTAGTATCCAAGGACTCCAAGCTCTATCTCCCTGATTCATAGAGACTACTGTGGTTCTGTTTGGGTTTCTCCTCCCTGTTCTATTTTACTAATGTCCATTATAATATTTACTTCATTCTTTCTACTTTATTTGAATTTTTTCTATTGTTATTTTTCTAACTTTAGAAGTGCAACTCTTAACTCATTTGTTTTATTCTCTCTTTTTTAAGCACTTAATGCTATAAGTAACTCTTTAAATAACACTTCACTTGCATACCCTAAGTTTTGCAATGTTGTAAATTTATAACCATTGTTTCCTAATATTTTCCAACTTCCATTACAATTTTTTAAGTCAGGTTATTTAGAATGTTATTTTTTAATTTTCAATATTTTTCTTACCTGATACATGCTATTCACTCATTGTTCCAAGTCTTTTCCTCTTGTGAAAGTGTCTCCTCCCTAGAGATTTAGGCATCCTAACAATTCTGCATCCGTCAGTCTCCAGGTAACCTTCATTATTTCTTCAGTTCAAAGGTTTTAAACAGGTATTAAGACCTATACCTATGCACACTTTCCTATATTCCACTGTGCCTCGCTGCTTGACTTCCCCTCATTCTCCAATCTCTTATGATTACTAGTTTTTAATTTCTGCTCAGGTACATTTCCTGCCTTTATTCTGCTTTGGAATACAAAGGATAATTTTCTCAGCATTTTCTTCCATGTACATAAGGTTATTTCTTTGGACTACATTAAATCCCAGCTTGCCCTTATTCCTTCCTAGGTTTAGTCCTAGGATTTCCTGTTCATGGATAGGAGACTGGCTTGCAGAAGTCAGCAACTACTAATTCATCAGGAATTTTCCAGTCCTGCAGGTTTTTCTTCTTGCAGCTCTTCTCAATTTAAATCTGGCATAAACCCACTTCTGTTGAGTTGATTCCGACTCATAGCAACCCTATAGAACAGAGTAGAACTGCCCCATAGAGTTTACAAGGAATACCTGGTAGATTTGAACTGCCAACGTTTTGGTTAGCAGCCATAGCTCTTAACCACTACGCCACCAGGGTTTCCAAATCTGGCACACATGGAAAAAAACAAAAAACTCATTGCCATCAAGTGGATTCCAACTCATAGTGACCCTGTAGGACAGAGAAGAACAGCCCCATAGAGTTTCCAAAGAGTATCTGGTGAATTTGAACTGCTGACCTTTTGGTTAGCAGCTGTAGCACTTAACCACTATGGCACCAGGGTTTCCAGATCTGGCATAGTGCTGCTTAATCTAGCCTGTAGACTGAGAAGTAGTGTGAGTCTTTCAGTTTATCATCTGGTTAGCAGACTACTAAGAATTCTTGTTGTCTTGTTTCCTTTGTCAATCTTCAAGGCGTTTATCAAAGGGTAATTGAGGTTTAAGTCATGTACTGGCTTCATTGTCTCTTCTGTTCACAGGTACGTTTCTCCCATTGTATTCAGCAGAATTCAGTTATTTCTCTCCATTTGAGTGGTCACCTTGAGAAAATAAAGGAATACTCCTTGATTCCTATATTCTAGTTAGCTGAAGTAATTCTGCAACAAACAGATCTTACATTTTTGCTCCTAATTAGAGATCATATGCTGAGAAATGACTCTCACAGAGTAAGGTCCTCTACTCTTCCTTCAGTTAAGTACCAACCTATTGGGTCTCCTCTATACTATGAAGCCAATGGTGCGTGTTGATTTGTCTCATGATATATTGCTGGTTACCCAAGGCACTGCCCTGGCAAGAGAGCAGAGGCAAACTCTGGGTCACATTTTTTTTCAGGGATACATTGTACCCCAAATTTTGCTGACTTACTCCAGGGGAATCCCTTCTACCCTCCCCGACCCCTCACCCCTGTAGAATTATTATTATTTTTTAAATTGTACTTTAGATGAAAGTTTACAGATGAAAATAATTTCTCATTAAACAATTAATACACATATTGTTTTGTGCCATTGATTGCCACCCCACAACATGACAACACTCTCCCCTTCTCGAACTTGTGTTCTCCATTACCAGCTTTCCTGTATTCTCTTGCTTTCTCTTCCTTTCCCTTGGGCTGGTGTGCCCATTTAGTCTCATTTTGTTTTATGGGGCCTGTCTAATCTTAGGCTGAAGGGTGAAACTCAGGAATGATTTCAGTACTGAGTTAAAAGGGTGTCTGGGGGGCCATACTGTCAGGGTTTCTCCAGTCTCTGTCAGACCAGTAATTCTGGTCTTTTGTGTGTGTGTGTGTGTGTGTGTGTGTGTGTGTGTGTGTGTGCTGGCTTCCCCAGTATTGTGTACTGTCTTACCCTTCACAGATTTACCACTTGTCTATGGTCTATTTCATGTTTTCCATCCCTACCCCTCCCCTTACTTGTCACCGTCAAAGATTGTTTCTTTTTGTGTGTAAACCTTTTCATGAGTTTTTACAGTGTTGGTCTCATACAATAGTTGTCCTTTTGTGATTGACTTATTTCACTCAGCATAATACCCTCCAGATTCATCCATGTTGTGAGATGTAAAGCATCTCAGTCTGGTCTTTTTTGTGAGTTTTAATTTTGTTCTACATTTTTCTCCAGCTCTGACATTGATCCCTATCAGAGCAGTCGGTGGTGGTAACCAGGCACCATCTGGTTGTGCAGGACTCAGTCTAGTGGAGTTGTGGTCCATTAGTCCTTTGGACTAATCTTTCTCCAGGTGGATATTTTTAATGGTCTTCAAGTACAGCATTTGGAAAGACGTAGTATGTGATTAACAGTGTAGTATAATCACTTTTAAGCCAGAAGCATTGATTTGTGAGTAAAGTAGAGGTACAGGCTTTTATTTTTTTAGTCAGATGGGCTCAAAAAGCTTTTGGCCTTTGCTCCCTCTTCCTTGTTTTGGTATAGTTTAATCCTTAAACCTCCAAAACCAGCACCTGGGTGAATAAGGAATTGCTGAGCATAATCAGTAGAGGCAAAAACAAACTCACGATGGACCATATACAAGAGCCCTAAGAGTCTAATCGCAATATCCAACCAAGCTCTAGGAAAACATGGAAGGCAGGGAGTGAATAGGGAGTCCTGGTGGTGCAGCAGTTAATAGTTACGGCTAACTAAAGGATCGGCAGTTTGAATCCACTAGCCACGCCTTGGAAACCCTATGGGGCAGTTCCATCTGTCCTATAGGGTGGCTATGAGTAGGAATTGACTTGACAGCAATGGTTTTTTGGGGGGTGGGGGAGGGTGATGGTGAATAGGGCTTGGAACCCAGTTATTCAGAGGATTTGTCTTGATTTTTTGGGTTTCTTTGAAAGTACATTTATAAAATAAAGTTAGATCACTGAGCAATTTAGTAATCTGGGAATTGTTCCTAATGAAATTATAGTAACCTTTAAGCTCCCCCAAATTTTTATTTCTTATACTTGATGGGGCATGACCAAGTTACCAACAGTTAGCTGATAGCTTTCCAGCAGTGGTACTTACTCTGTACTTGAACACTCTGTGCCCAAAATATTTGAGAAAAGTCGGGAAGAAATGGAACTGGTAATTCCAAATCTGTCCTCAGATTGTTCAGTAGCTTAAGAAATAGTTACCCATGTTTCTTCCAAATACTGCAGAAAATAATTATTTCATCTAATTAAACCAACACTTCTGGTTAATTGGTACCCCTAATTACCTTTTTTGTTAATCAATGAAAAGTGGTTGTCCCTGAAATACCTTGGACTTTGGTTTCCAGTTGACAGTATCCCACAGAGTATAGGACAGAAGTTCTTTGTTCTCACAAACCATGGTTATTTTCCCACGTGTTTTGGAGTAGAAAGGGAGATAGAGGAGACCTTTTTAATATAAAGGAAAGAGAGAAAGATTGTGTATGAGAGAGAGAGAGAGACAGACAGAGTTTGATTGGATTCTAGGAGACTAGGAAAGAGGACAAAGGTGGGCAGGCCCCTAGGAAAGCAAAGCCTGATTCTTACTTCCTAAGAGTGGCCCATGAATTGGGCAAGATCTCAGAGGCCTGTACTCTAGACACTGGAACTCACTGCTTCAACAAAGATTCCCATGCTCTACGTATGACAAATAAGCAGCAAAACTGCCAGATCGGAATGGGCTGTGACTGCTCTAATGACGGAGTTTCAGTAATAAGCTGGGAACAGTCACTGGAGAGAATTTCAGGATGCTCTAAACTCAAACCAAACCTATTGCCATCCATTGAGTCAATTGAGACTCACAGCAAGCCACCTGGTGCTATATAAATCCCTGGGTACTTTGAAAATCCCTGGGGGAGGGGAGAGGTAGGAGGCAAAGGAGAATAGATGGAGGTATTAGGCAAATTTAATTGATTAAAAAAAAATGCTGCAGTTTTTCCTTATCTGAGATTTTCATCAAGATTTGTATCTTCTAAAAAAAAAATTTTTTTTTTTTTTTTTAGAGTGGTAAATTTACATACTAAAAGTTTCTGATGCTAGTGTATTTATAAATTTGGCCTATTTGACTTTTTGCTAGCAATATAAGTAAATTGTCAATTCCAAAAATTTATATATCCCTCAATTCCCTGATATTTTAGTTCGCTGGACACCAATGAAATCTGCCAGACGATCCTTGGAAACTCTATGGGGCAGTTCTGCTCTGTCCCGTAGGGTTGCTATGAGTTGGAATCGACTCGACAGCAGTGGGCAGTGGGTAGACATCAAAGATGACATAAATAAGTCATTATTTTTTCAGTTATTTTAAAATGTTATTTAAAATATTTCCACCCTCAACCACCACTTTGATCAACTTAGCAATATCTGTTAAGGTTGAAAATGCCCATGAAAATACCCATGAACCAACAATTCTGCTTCTAAGCGTATACTCTAGAGAAACACTTGGATATGTGCAGAAGGGAACATATACAAGTATGCTCATTGCAGCACTGCTTGTAAGAGCAAAAAGCGGGAAAATTTTTAATATCCATCAATCAGAGAATAAACAAACAAATTGTGGTTTACCTATAAAATGAAAAATATAGCTGTTAAAGTGAATGAGCTAGATCCATATGTACCAATATGGACGGATCTCAAAAGCATAATGAGTGGAAAATCAAATTACACAGTGATACCATTTATTTCTTCGGACTGGGCAGTGTTTCATTCTGTTGGATGTAGAGTCACTATGAGTCAGAGCTGACTCTCAGGCACCTAAAAACAACAAGCATTCATTTCAATTTTTAAAGTGCACAAAACAATGCTAATATTGTTTATAGTTTATTGAATAGGTAAAAAGCATTTTAAAAAATTCAGGTGGATAGAATGTAGGGTGACTCCATGAGAGGTTGCCTCTAGTGAGGAGATAAGAAAATGCAACTGTAGATGGAATGTTGAGGTGGATTCAATCATATAAGAAATGCACTGTTAAATTATAAAACAAACAAAAACATTTGGGGCAAATAAAACAAAATATCACTATTTGTTATTTCTGAATGGCATATTGGTATTATGATATTCTCTGGCTATTATTGTTAAAATTTTCTCTAATTATAAAAAAAAAAAATTATTCCCTGTCCCCACTCACCTACAATTCAACACAAGATTTCCATTCATCCTTCAATTCCTTCATTAGATATTTATTGAACGTCTTCTGCTCACTAGAGTTCAAATAGCTTAAGATCTCTGTCATGGATTGAACTATGTCCTCCCAAAATATCTGTCAACTTGGCTAGGCCATGATTCCCAGAATTGTGTGATTGTTCACCATTTTGTCATCTAATGTGATTGTCCTATGTGTTGTAAATCCTATCTTTATGATGTTAATGAGATGGGATTAGTGGCAGTTATGTTAATGATTCAGGATTCAATCTACAAGATTAGATTGTGTCTTAAAGCAATCTCTTTTGAGATATAAAAGAGAGATGTGAGCAAAGAGAAATGGGGACCTCATACCACATAGAAAGCAGCACCAGGAGCAGAGCATATCCTTTGGACCTGGGGCTCCTGTGTGGAGAAGCTCCTTGACTGGGGGAAGTTTGATGAAAAGGACCTTCCTCTAGAGCTGACAGATAACAAGCCTTCCCCCAGAACTGATGCCCTAAATTTGGACTTCTAGCCTGCTGGACTGTGGGAGAATAAACTTGTTTGTTAAAGCCATCCGCTTGTGGTATTTCTGTTATAGCAGCACTAGATAACTGAGACAATCTCCTTTGCTAGAGATACATATAGACAACTAACACAGTACGGAATTGCCCAAGTGCTCTAGAAGAGACAGGATCTTTGCTGGGGGTGGGGGAGGGGATGCTAAAGGAAGGAAAGATTTAATCACACTGGGCATTCAGAGGGAGCCCTGGTGGCACAGTGGTTAAGAGCTTGGGTGCTAACCAAAAGGTTGGCAGTTCAAATCCACCAGATGCTCCTTGTACACCCTATGGGGTGGTTCTACTCTGTCCTATAGGGTTACTATGAGTTGGAATTAGCTCAAAGGCAATGGGTTTTTGGTCAAGGCATTAGGAACCTTCTCATAGCTGGGCCTGTTTATACTCACATTCATTCTTCAGGTAGGGAATGTCATTCAGGTTGAGTGAACAGAGATATGAAACAGCACAGCACATTCAGAAAACAGAGGATGTCTGACATGGCTTGAGAGAAGGATCGTCACGGGGATGACTGAGAAATGAGGCTGGAAGCATAGATGAAATCAGATTTTGGGAGTGCCTGAAAAAAAAAAAAAAAGTGTTCACACAGCATTGTGAAAGTAATGGGAAATCACAGACATTTTCTGAGAAGAGTACTATGACTTAGCCTGCATTTGGGGTAGATAACTGTGAAAAAGTTTAAAGAGTTAAAACACACACACACACACACACACACACAAGCTGGCAGATAAGTCAGAAGGACAAGTTAACACTGTAGGTTACAGTTGAGGAGGGTGGAACAAGGGGAGCATTTGTAAAATGAGTCAGAAGGGAAGAAGGCCAAGGGGAGAACTGTGGGTGGAACTGTGGGTGGATCATATAAGGCTCAGAGCAGAGGAAGAGGAGCCAGCCAGCAAAGGCAACTGTGTAGGAGCCACTAGAGTGGTGAGAAGAAAATGAGAAACAAGCTTAAAATCAGTGGAGGATTTCTAGGAGAAGATGTCGATGTCCAATGTTTCATGACTTTAGGATGGATTATCAGAGCTGATCATCTCCAAGAGTGTAGCCCCAGTATAGTAATGAGAAAGGAAGCTAAGCTATGAGGTGGTAATAGAATGAGACTGACTGCTCATTACAGAAGTTTGGTGGTAAAGAGAAGGAAAGAGTGAGACTAGTAGTTTTAGAAGGAAGAAAATTGATTCAGGAATTTATTGAAGTTTATTTTCAAATCTATTACATAATATATGACTTTCAGATATATAACACACAGAGCATCAGGTTTATAATAAGATGAGTTATTTGGGAGCTTTTAATAAAAAGGAAGCATGGAATAGTTCTGACTTTCAGCAAAGGCAAGAGACCTATGAAATATCTCCTTATGAACTGTAGTGTACATTTATCATTTATACCCAATACTGGATTGAAAGACGCTTTCATAAGTTAATTCTATAAAAGTTCAGGATTTTGCACAACAAAAACCAGCATATTTAGACAAGGGTATAACTTTTTTTTTTTTCTCTTGCTAAATGGGGCTTCCAGGACTTGAAGAAAGGTAGTCATGTTTTGGTTAACTCCTTTGGGAAGACAAAAGGGGGTGTTAATGAGGATTCTTTGAGTTTACAGAGGCTTTATAATATGAGAATAAAAAGAAGGCAGGCAGTCCAGGAAAAGTGCTGATTAAATTGCATGTTGTGGAGGAGTGCTTGGGGAGTTTTGAGATGGCCAGAAATAGAACTGTTCCTCAAACTTTCTAGTCAGGCCAGGTGCCACCCAATACAGGGAACTAGGTTTTCTCTGTGCACAGCTGGCTGTGGGTGGAACAGTTGTCCCCAAGCTGTGAATTAAAAACCAATTTCTTTTAAATTGCCTTAGTTTCAGTGTGTTCCCTTCTTCCCCTCACCCACCAATTAGCCATGGGCACTGGGTGTTGTTCAGCATTTTGGAACTACTGAGCACAGTGGATAGCACGCTGCCATTCCTTTCTACCTGATCCATCCCCACATTTATAATATTTTACATGTCATGAAACACATCCATTTACTCCTGGCAGCAGGTATTCTAATCTCTCTGTTACAGAGAAGGAAACTAAGGCTTAAAGAGGTTGAGTGAGTTATCCTAGCTACTGAGAGGCGGTGGAAGGAACTCAGCCCATGGGGATGGTTTTAACCTCTTCTTTCGGTTTGGGAGAATGTCAGAGGTAATGATTTGGGCTCCTTATATACCTCTCCCTTTAGTCCTTCTACCCAGGAAAGAAGAACATGATATTCTGGCCAAAGCTTGGGGCATTCATTGGTCTTCATACTAATGATAAAGTCTCTGTGGCTCAAGGGAGGAAAAAGCTGTCAACTTTCTCCTTTGACCTTTAAGTTCCCATGTGGGCCTCTTCTGTTTTTTCTGTCTTATCATACACGCATCTGGGGGAGTGGGGGATGGTAGTCATCCTCACCCTCCACTGTAAAGGCTGTGTGTGGTGTTTTAAAGTGCGGTTTTGGAATTTACAGCACCTGGATTCAAATTCCAACTCTTCCACTTACTCTTCTATAATTTAATAATCAATACATGGATTGTAACTGTTTCCCACACATACTGGAATCTTAGAGAATAAACCAGGCCCTTGAAGCAACCTGGTGGGGCCCTGGTGGTGCAGTGGTTAAGAGCTTGTCCGCTGACCAAAAGGGCAGCAGTTCGTATCCACCAGCTGCTCCTTGGAAACCCTATGGGGCAGTTCTACTTATCTTATAGGTTGCTATGAGTTGGAATCGACTTGACAGCAATGGATTTCTTTGATTTTTTTTTTGGATTTGAGGCAACCTAAAAAAAAAAAAAAAGAAAGTTTCTCAATGTGGAGGCATTGACAGTGCTGCCTTCACTTGTTCGATTTTAGTGTCTTGTGACAGAGTTTAATTTACATGTCATTTATTATGCTGATTATTTTCATAAAAGCAAGATCTAGAAATATTGTAATTTTAAAATGCTTTGTAATGAGTGGTGGAATTACTTCCAAAATTTGTTCCACACAGATTTGCCATTTATCTTGTGACAAACTACTTAAAACACTTGCTGAAATTTAAAATATACATTTCTGTTTTATAAAAATATAAATACTCTATGGTCACTATGAGTCAGAATTGACTAGAGAGCAAGAGATTTTTATAAGTATTTTAAAATTTGGTAGCTATTTTGGGGAGAGAAATGGATTTCAATATAATCTATCTCAAAAATATGTACATAAATAAATAAATAGAATCTGTCCCTCATAGTTAAAGGTGACATTTAAGCAGTAAGTGAGGAAGAAATTGCTATTTGAAAACAAAAAGCAAAAAACCTCACTATACATAGAACACTTCAAAAATGAATATTTGGAAATGTTTTCATTGCTTTGTCATTTTAATTGCTGAAAACAATGTGTCACCTTTAAAAATTCCGTATAGTTACAAAACGGAGAAATTAAATTTCCTGCCTCGTTTTAAAATTTTCCAAATGAAATTATTTGGTAAGTTTTGAATAGATGTATTTTAAAAAATCAGAAAAAAAATAGCCTTCTAATGTGTTTATAAGAACAAATGATTAATATTAGGGACTATGGAAATTTTCTATCTGAATTTTAACAAAGAATTTTGTATAATTGGTGCATGGGATGGAAAAAGGAGTTTCGTGATTTACTAAGCACAGCTAGAGATTTTCTATTGAAATCTATGCATGTTTTTGAGGTATCTCTTCAATTATGACTGCAAATAAAATCAAGTATTGAAATAAACTAAACTTAAAATCAGACCTTCAAATAGCTGTATCACAAAACATAAGCAATTTTTAAAAAGTAATAAAACATGGTCAGTGATACTTATTATAGAAAATATTGTGAAAAGAACATAAGAGGTTTGTGACATTAATTAAAAAAAGAATATTTAAAATTATGTTTTATTTAACCCTTTTTCATCTTTTTACATTTGTTTTATAATGTACCAAATATTTTAGCAGTACATTATGAAGAAGTAAATCTACATATATTGAAGGTGCATGCTCAAAACCTTTTTACTGTTGGGCATGTATAACCAGAAATATTGGTAACCACTGCTCTGTTCTCCTAAATAAGAGTAAAAAAAACCAAATAAGAGTATAGGCATGCAAATCAAATGATTTCTTTACAGGGTTGTTATAGCAGAGCCTTGCTCCCAGAAGCTCACTTTAGTAATTGCTCCTCTCTTCTTTTCAAATCCTTGACCTTTTGATACACTTCTGACTATACATTAATCCTACTAGGAGCCCTGCTGGTATAGTGGTTAAGAGCTTGGCTTCGAACCAAAAGGTTGGCAGTTCAAATCCACCAGCCACTTCTTTTAAACCCTATGTGGCAGTTCTACTCTGTCCTATGAGTTGGAACGATGTGATGGCATCTAATAACAACATACATTAATCCATTGCTAAAGATCTCTTTAAAGTGTTAAAAAGCAGAGATGTCACTTTGAGGACTAATGTGCCCCTGACCCAAGTCATGGTGTTTTCAATTGCCTCATGAGAAAGCTGGACAATGAATAAGGAAGACCAAAGAAGAGTTGATGCCTTTCAATTATGGTGTTGGTGAAGAATATTGAATATACCATGGACTGCCAAAAGAATGAACAAATCTGTCTTGGAAGAAGCCAGAATGCTCCTTAGAAGTGAGGATGGCAAGATTTTGTCTCACATATGTTGGATGTCTTATTAGGAGGGACCAATCCCTGGAGAAAGACATCATATTGGTAAAGTGGAAGGTCAGTGAAAAAGAGGAAGATCCTCAACAAGATGGACTGACACAGTGGCTGCAACAATGGGCTCAAGCATAACAATGATCATGAGGATGGCACCTGATTGGGCAGTAGTTTTGTTCTGTTGTGCAGAAGGTCGCTATGAGTCAGAACTGACTAGACCGCATCTGACAACAAGAACATATATTCATCCAGCTACTAGCCATGTATTTGTTGTTGGGTCCTCCCGGGTTGTGATAATTATTAATGTTAGACTCCCTGCAGTCCCTAAATGTCTACTGATCTTTACTGTTTCTTTGACATTCTCTTGAAGATGCTCAAGCTGCTCTCAAACTTGCATTTTAAGGTGTAATGTGAAAACCTTTCCTCGTATCTATGTAGCAGTTCCAGTGGTATTACTTGTACACACTTTAACAGCCATATTTAGTGAAAACTTCTTGCCAAGAAACAAAAGACAGGGACGGAGATAGCAGCAGAATAAACAATGCAGGTTGTAAAATGTACTCAATTTAGAATACACTGTAGAGAACTCACTGACTGTGTAGCTTAAGAGAACACAGAACAATCTGCACTCTATTTCCCAATGGCTATTTAAAAAAAAAATTTATTAACATGTATTCAGTACTGGATCTGTCAGTTGAACTAATTCATCCTGCTAGTGAATTGTGCTCTTCGTACAAAATTTCTTTGACTATTAAGCTCTACTTCCTGTCCATTCAGGATAGAGAGCAAATCTTGCAATCAATAGAGAAACTCTGAAAGTAGACACCTGTCTTAGTTATCTAGTGCTACTACAACAGAAATACCACAAGTGGATGGCTTTAACAAAGAAAAATTTATTCTCTCACAGTTTAGGAGGTTAGAAGTCCAAATTCAGGGTACCAGCTTCAGGGGAAGTCTTTCTCTCTCTGTCGGCTCTGGGGGAAGGTCCTTGTCATCAGTCTTCCCCAGGCGAGGAGCTTCTCAGTGCAGGGACCCCAGGTCCAAAGGACGTGCTATTCTCCTGGCTCTTTTTCTTGGTGGTTGAGGTACCCATGTCTCTCTGCTCGCTTCTCTCTTTTATGTCTTAAAACAGATTGACTTAAGACACAGCCTAATCTTGTAGATTGAGTCCTGCCTTATTAACAAAACTGCTTATAACCCCACCTCATTAATATTTAAAAAAAATTGCCATTAAGTCGATTCCGACTCAAAGTGACCCTGTAGGACAGAGTAGAACTGCCCTATAGGGTTTCCATGGAACAGCTGGTGGATTTGAACTGCTGACCTTTTGGTTAGCAGCCTGAGCTTTTAACCACTGCACCACCAGGGCTCCATTAACATCATAGAGGTAGAATTTACAACACATGGGAAAATCACATCAGATGACAAAATGGTGGATAATCACACAATATGGGAATCATGGCCTAGCTAAGTTGACACACATTTTGGGGGTACACAATTCAATTTGTAACTCCCCTTCAACTAAACTATAGTTTTCTTTAGGCGGAGACCCTCTCACAGGTCACAGGCTTTTCTTTGCATTCCCCCACGTTTGTAACTCAGGGCTATATGTACAGTACTGCTTCAAGAAATACTGTTAAACTGTGGTTGACGTCAGCTGGTGAAATTGCCCTTGTAATGCAAGATTGCAAATATTGATTCCCAAATATTTTAATGTTATTTTTGCGTTTGAATATCAATAAAATATACATGTTTTATGAAAAAATATTAAATTATTCTGAGAAAACCTAACTCAGAAGGAGCTGGAAAAAACTGCCTCAGTTTATTACTCTAGTGCTCAAAACATCTCTCCTTCCCTCTTAATGCTGAGGACAGATTTCTAAAATTGATGTAATTTGATCAAAACTATCCCATTCTACTTCAATTTACTAAGTTCTCTGGAAGGAAAGGCATATAAGTCTGTCCTCTCCTTTTTGCTCCTTACTTCTTCCCAACTCCTCCTATCCTCCCTGCTTCTCTTGCCTCTCCTTCTTCATGCATTTTTTCTTTATTTATATAACAAAAATTTCCACTGAAACCATTGTAAGTGTATAATTCAGTGACATTAATTGCATCCTTACATGTTTGTCCTTTTGTGTCTAATTTATTTCACTCAGCAAAAGATGTTTTCAAGGTTCATCAATGTCACAGCATGTAACAGATTTTCATTTTTCTTTTCACGGCTGAATAATATTCCATTGTATGCGTATACCACAATATGTTTATCCATTCATCTACTGATGGACACTTGAGTTCTTCCCACTCTTTGGCTATTGTGAATAAAGCTGCAGTGATAACTTTTCTGCAAGTATCTGTCTGAGTCCTTGATTTTAAATCTTTTAGATATAAACTTGGGTGTGGAAATGCTGAGTTATGTGGTAATTCTTTTGGTACAGTGACTCTGCATTTGCCTTCCATCTTCTTTTAATGCTTCCTGCATCATTCAGTATTTTTCCCATTTTGCCAAGTCCAAAAGAGAAGAACATGCTCATGATTTTTCAAGATGAAAGAACTGAAAAAAAAAAAAAAATTCAAGCCTCGAGTTGTAAGATGGAAGGATACTACGGGCAAAATCCTATCACTTGGTATTCTTCCCTTTTGGTTTTCTAACTCCAGATCTTTGTGCATTTCACTATAATACTTTATTTTGTCTTCTTGAGCTGCCTTTGAAATCTTCTGTTCAGCTCTTTAACTTCATTATTTCTTTCATTCTCCTTAGCTACTCTACGTTAAAAAGCAAGTTTCAGAGTCTCTTTTGACATCCATTTTGGGCTTTTCTTTCTTTCTTTTATTTTTCCCACATGCCTACAAGCTAGACCAGTTAATATGACTATTATTCAAATTTACACACCAACTGCTAATCCCAAAGATGAAGAAATTGAAGATTTTAACCAACTTCTGAAGTCTGCAATTGATCAAACATGCAATTAGGATGCACTGATAATCCAGTGATTGGAATGAGAAAGTTGGCAACAAAGAAGAAGGATTGGAAATTGGAAAATATAGCCTTGGGATAGAAATAATGACAGAGATCACATGATGGAATTTTGCAAGACCAGTGACTTCTTCATTACGAATACTTTTTTTCACCTACATAAACAGCAAGTGTACACATGGATCTCACCAGATGGAATGTGAAGGAATCAAATCGACTGTATCTGTGGAAAAAGAGCTTGGAGAAGCTGAATATCATCAGCCAGAACAAGGCCAGGGGCTGGCTGCAGAACAGACTATCAATTGCTCATATGCAAGTTCAAGTTGAAGTTGAAGAAAATTAGAACAAGTCCAAGAGAGCCAAGGTATGACCTTAAATATATCTCACCTGAATTTAGAGACTGTCTCAAGAATAAATTTGACACATTGAACACGAGTTGTGGAATGACATCAAGGATATACATGAAAAAAGCAAGAGGTCATTAAAAATACAGGACAGAAAGAAAAAAACAAAATGGATGTCAGAAGAGACTCTGAAACTTGCTCTTGAATGTCAAGTAGCTAAAGCAGATGGAAGAAATGATGAAGTAAAAGAGCTGAACAAATTATTTCAAGGGACGGCTCAAGAAGACAAAGCATTATAATGACATGTGCAAAGACCAGGAGTTAGAAAACCAAAAGGTGAGAACACACTCAGCATTTCTCAAGCTGAAGGAACTGAAGAGAAAATTCAAGCCTCAAGTTGTGATATTGAAAGATTCTAAGGGGAAATATTGAATTATGCAGGAAACATCAAAAGAAGGTGGAAGGAATACCCAGAGTCACTGTACCAAAAAGAATTGGTTGATGTTCATTCATTTCAGGAGGTAGCATAAGATCAAGAACCAATGGCACTGAAGGAAGAAATCCATGCTGCACTGAAAACATTGTCAGAAAACAAGGCTACAGTAATTGACGGAATGCTAATTGAAATGTTTCAACAAACAAAATGCAGCACTGAAGATGCTCACTCATCTATGGCAAGAAATTTAGAAGATGCTACCTGACAAATGACTGGAAGACATCCATGTTTGTGTCCACTCGAAAGAAAGGTGATCTAACAGAATGCAGAAATTATTGAACAATATCATTAATATCACATGGAGGTAAAATTTTACTGAAGATCATTCAAAAGCAGTTGCAGCAGTACATGGATAGGAATTGCCAGAAATTAAAGCCAGATTCAGAAGAGAACATGAAAGGAGAGATATCTCTGTTGATGTCAGATGGATCTTGGCTGAAAGCAGAGAATACCAGAAAGATATTTACCTGTGTTTTATTGACTGTCAAAAGGCATTTGACTGTATGAATCATAACAAATTATGGATAACATTGCAAAGAATCAGAACTCCAGCATACTTAATTGTGCTCATGAGGAACCTGTGCATAGATCAAGAGGCAGTTGCTTGAACAGAGCAAGGGGATATTGCATGGTTTAAAATAAAGATGTGCTTTAGGGTTGCATCCTCTCACTATACTTACTCAATCTGTATGCTAAGCAAATAATCCAAGTAACTGGACTATATGAAGAAGAACTCAGCATCAGGTTTGGAGGAAGACTCATTAATAACCTGTGTTATATAGATGACATAACTTTCCTTGCTGAAAGTGAAGAGGACTTGAAGCACTTTCTGATGAAGATCAAAGACCATAGCCTTCAGTATGGATTACACTTCAATATAAAGAAAACAAAAATCCTCACAACTGTACAAAGCAACATCATCATAAATTAAGAAAAGACTGACATTGTCAAGGATTTCATTTGACTTGGATCCACAATCAATGCCCATGGAAGCAGCAGTCAAGAATTCAAACGATGTATTGCACTGGGCAAAAGTGCTGCAAAAGACCTCTTTAAAGTGTTAAGCAAGGATGCCACTTTGAGGACTAAGATGTGCCTGATCCAAGCGGTGATATTTTCAGTTGCATCATATGTATGCGAAAGCTGGGCAATGAATAAGGAAGACCAAAGAATTGGTGCCTTTGAGTTATGGTGTTGATGAAGAATAATGAATATACTGTGGACCTCCAGAAGAACCAACAAGTCTGTCCTGGAAGAAATAGAGCGAGAGAGCTCCTCGAAAGTTGGAATGCTGGAACTTGGGTACTTTGGACATGTTATCAGGAGTGACCTGTCCCTGGAGAAGGACATCATGCTTGGCAAAGTAGAGAGTCAGCAAAATAGAGGAAGACCCTCAAAGAGATGAATTGACACAGTGGCTACATCAATGGGTTCAGGCATAACAACAATCATAAGCACGGCGCAGGACAGGATAGTGTTTCATTCTGTTATGCATAGGGTCGCTATAAGTTGAAACCAACTCTATGGCACCTAACAACAACAATAACAAAGTTGCACAGTACAAGATCAACATGCAAAAATCAGTGCTCTTCTAAACAAAAATGAGCAAGCTGAAAAGGAAGTTAAGAAAACAATTGCATTTATAGTAGTACATAAAAGAATAAAATACTTAGGAAGAAAGTTAACCAAGGAGGTGAAAGACTGGTATACTGAAACTATAAAACATTACTGATAGAAATTAAAGAAGACCTGAATGAATGGAAAGGCATCCCATGTTTTTGGAAGAGAAAACTTAATATTGTTAAGACATCAATACTACCCAAAGTGTTCTACAGATTAATGCAATTCCTACCAAAATTCTAACAGACCTGAAAAGCATCTCACAACATGGATGAATCTGGAGGGCATTATTTTGAGTGAAATAAGTTAATCACAAAGGGGGAAATGTTGCATGAGACCACTACTCTAATAACTCATGAAAAGATTTACACACAAAAAGAAACAATCTTTGATGGTTACGAGGGAGGGAAGGGGTGAAGATGGAAAAACACTGATAGACAACAGATAAGTTGTAACTTTGGTGAAGGGTAGGACAGTACTCAATACTTGGAAAGCCAGCATAACTTGACCAAGGCAAGGTCATGGAAGCTCCATAGACACATAAAAACTCCTCGAGGCACTGAATTACTGGGATGAGGGCTGGGGTTACCATGGTGTCAGGGAACGTCTAGCTCAATTGGCATAACATAGTTTATAAAGAAAATGTTCTACATTTTACTTTTGTGAGTACCGTCTGGGGTCCTAAAACCTTGTGAGTGGACATCTAAGATACTCCACTGGTCTCACCCCTTTGGGAGCAAAGAAGAATGAAGAAAACTAAAGACACAAGGGAAACATTAGTCCAAAGGACTAATAGACCACAACTAGCACAGCCTCCACCAGACTGAGTCCAGTACAACTAGATGGTGCCTGGCTACCACCACCGACTGCCATGACAGAGATCACAATAGAGGATCCCAAACAGAGCTGGTTGAACAAAATTCTAACTCACAAAAAAAATCAGACTTACTGGCCTGACAGAGACTGGAGAAACCCTGAGAGTATGACCCCTGGACACTCTTTTAGTTCAGTACTGAAGTTACTCCTGAGGTTCACCTTTTAGCCAAGGATTAGATAGGCCAATAAAACCAAATGAGACTAAAGGGACATACCAGTCCAGGAGCAAGGACTAGAAGGCAGGAGGGGACAGGGAATCTGGTAATAGGGAGCCCAAGGTCAAGAAGTGGAGAGTGTTGACATGTCATGGGGTTGGTAACCAATGTCACAAAACATTATGTATACTAATTGTTTAATGAGAAGCTAGTTTGTTCTGTAAACCACCTAAAGTACAATAATAGTAAAAAAAAAAAATTCTAAAAGACTTTTTTTCAGAAATGGAAATACTGGTCTTCAAATTCATGTAGAAATGCAATAGGCCACTAATAGCCAGGAAAAAAAAAAAAAAAAAAAAAAAAACTTGAGCAATGTAGAGGACTCACATTTCCTGATTTCAAAATATACTATGTGAAGTTACCATAATCAAAACAGTGTGATGATGGAGTACGAGTAGACATACAGACCATTGGAATAAAATAGAGTCCAGAAAGAAACCCATACATATGTGACTAATTTATTTTTGACAAGGGTGCTAAGGCCATTCAGTGGGGTAAGAATAATCTTTTCAACACATGGTGCTGGAACTTCTAGATCTCCATATGCAACTGAATGAGCTAGGATCCCTCTCTCAAACCATATACAAAATTAGCTCAAAAGGTATTATCCAAATACAAGAATTAAAACCATAAAACTTTTAGAGGAAAACATAGCAGTAAAGCTTCAAGACCTTGTTTCTGGCAATGGATTCTTAGATATGACTTCAAAAGCATGAGCAATAAAAGAACATATAGATACATTGGACTTCATCAAACTAAAAACTGTAGTGAATCAAAGACTTCATCAAGAAAATGAAAAGACAATCTACAAAATGGGAGAAAATATTTAATAACTATATATTTAATAAGGGTTTAATATTCTGACTACATAAAGAACTCCTACAACTCAACAACAAGACAGACAACCGAATTAAAAAATGGGCAAAGGACTTGAATAGATATTTCTCCAAAGAAGGTACACAAATAACTAATAAGCACATGAAAACATATTCAACATTGTTAATCATTAAGGAAACAAAAATCAAAACCACAGTAATATGCCACTCAGACTTGGGCTAGGATGGCTGTTATTAGAAAAACAGAATATGACAAGTATTGGCGAGGATGTGGAGAAATTGGAAACCTCGTGCATTGCTGCTGGGAAGGTAAAATGGTATAGTCACTGTAGAAAACAGTTTGACTGTTCCTCAAAAAGGTAAACATAGAACAGCAGTTGTTGTTAGGTGCCATCAAGTCTGTTACAACTCATAGTGACCATACGTACAACAGAATGAAACACTGCTGGGTCATGTGACATCCTCACAATCATTGCTATGTTTGAGCCCATTGTTGCAGCCATTGTGTCAATCTATCTCATTGAGGGTCTTCCTTTTTTTCACTGACACTCTACTTTACCAAGCACAATGTCCTTCTCCAGGAATTGATCCCTCCTGATAACATGTCCAAAGTACTTGAGACAAGGACTTGCCATCTTTTCTTCTAAGGAGCATTCTGGTTGTACTTCTAGGACAGTTTCTGTCAATTCCTGGAGCCTTGTTTTTTGCCAGTGCCTTCATTGCAGTTTGGACTTCTTTCTTCAATACCATCAGTTCTTGAACATGTTACCTCCTGAAATGGCTGAACGTCGACCAGTTCTTTTTGGTACAGTTACTCCGTGTATTCCTTCCATTTGCTTTTGATGCTTCCTGCATCACTCAATATTTTGCCCATAGAATCCTTCAAAATTGCAACCCGAGGCTTGAATTTTTTCTTTAGTTCTTTCAGCTTGAGAAATGCCAAGCCTCTTCTTCTCTTTTGGTTTTATTGGCTCTAATAAGTTTCTTGTGGCTTCTTTGGGATATTCTACATATATGATCATGTCATCTGCAAAAAGATACAGTGTTACTTCATCCTTTCCTATCTGGATTCCTTTTATTCTTTTTCTTGCCTAGTGGTTCTGGCTAGAACTTCTGGTACACTATTTAATAGTAATGGTAAACGTGAGCAACCTCGTCTTCCTTTGGATCTCAGAGGGAAATATTTTAACACAATGTTAGCTATAGGTTTTTCATAAATGGCCTTTATCATGTTGAGGAATTCCCCATCTATTTCTAGTTTGCTGAGAGTTTTTATCATGAAAAGATGTTGAATTTTGTCAAATGTCTTTTCAGCATAAATTGAGATGGTCATGTGTTTCTTTTCCTTTGTTCTATTAATGTGGTATATTGCATTGATTGGTTTTCTTATACTGAATCACCCTTGCATTCCAGTGATAAATCCCATTTGGCCGTGATGGTGTATAGTCCTTTAATATGCTGTTGGATTTGGTTTGCTAGTATTTTGTTCAGGACTTTTGCATCTATAGTCATAATTCATCTATATTCATATTATAAGAATATTGGTCTGTGATGGTTAAGATTGTGTGTCAACTTGGCTGGGCCATGATTCTCAGTGTTTGTATGTGATCACTCCCCTGATGGGATCTGCTGTGAGTAGCCTATCAGTTGAAAGGGAGTTTCCTTGTGTGTGTGGCCTGCATCCAAATGTAAGTGGATGGTCTGGCTTCTGCCTGCTCTGGATCCTACGGCTGCCTCCTGTTTGTCTGACCTCCAGTTCTTAGGACTTGAGCTAGCAGTTTATCTGCCAATCTTGGGATTCCTTGATCTTCACAGCCTGTGAGCAAGAGCCCTGCTCTCCGACCTGCCAATCTTGTGTTCACCAGCCCCTCCAGCTACATGAATCAGAAGCCTTGAAGTGTTGCCTGCTGATCTTGGAACTCGTCAGTCTTCACAACCTGTGAACAACAGCCTTGCTCTCCGACCTGCTGATCTTAGATTCACCATCCCCTGTGGCTGCGTGAAGCAGTGGAAGCCTGTATCTTGATCCATGTACTTGGGATGCTCCAGCCTCTACAATCTCGTGAGCTATTTCCTTGATATAAATCTCTCTCTCTATATGTTTTATAAGCTTTTCTGATTTTGCTTCTCTAGAGAACCCAGCCTAAGACATAGTCGGTGGTTTTCTTATAGTATCTTTATCTGGCTATGGCATTAACATGATGTTGACCTTTTTTTCTCTTATATTTTAAGAACTTTCATTAGGGCTAAGCTACTTCAAGGACTATTTAGAGAATACTTCTAGCTCTTGCTGAAAAGCACAAAACAGATCAATATTCACTGAAAAATGTCAACAGTGGTTATTAAGTATGGACTCCAAAATAGTGAAATTGGGAGTACCCCAGAGAATCTGTTTAAGGGAAGTCATGATAAATGAAGCTCTGGACTAATATCTTCTTTTTGGCTCCCCTTGGTTATGCTTTTGTTTTGGGCACTAAGTTGAGTGAGTCGATTCACAGTATTACAAATGATTAAACTGACTGCCTGTTGTGGAGGCTTCAAAGACCATAGTGTATTCCCTTATACTAATGTTAATCCAACTTAAAAACAAAACAAAACAAAAAAACCCAAAAAAGTCTCAGTGTTCTTTTCTCCTTATTCTTCCATTAAAAAAGAGGGGAGAGTGATTTTCTTCTCTTTCAACTATGCATTTCCTCCAGAGAGCACCAGATTGAAGAGAGGAAGATAGCATTGTGAATGTTGTTGATTGACAAAGATAGAAAATTGCACCTTTATTACATTATCTTTATAGCAAAGTACTCATGTTTCTTATCTGTTGAAGTATTTATTTTCTAGACCAGTTTTCCCCAATTATTTTCAATTTCTATAGCAACTCTCAGATTTTATTTAAAGAGAGGAGAGAATTGGCATGTTTTTAGTTAGTAGTCTAAACATGTCAGTTTAAGTGTTCAGAGGACCAAGATATTTATTATGCTTCTTGGGAGGGAAATGGTGCTGATAAGAGATTCCAGGTACTTACAGGAAGAAGGCTGCTTAAGGCATGTACATGCAAGCCTAGTACTGTGGATAAATGATGCCAAAATGCACTGAAGAGATTTAATAATGTTTTTATTAAAAACAACAGAAAGGAAGCATGTAAAATATGATACACTGAATAAGCTTTTTTTTTTCCTCCTAACACAATGATACAAGATGAGAACATGTGAGTGGCACAGGCTACAGGCTTAACTTAGAAATATATTTTGGGGCTACATTGGTTAGGTTCATTTTAGCTCTCATCTGAAAATATATTTCCCCCCATTTCTTTGGCTTCTCACTCTCTTCCTTTTTTCTATCTGTGAGGCACCAAGTTTTCTAAGGTTCCTTTGTAAAAATTAATTTAATAGTCTCTCTTCAAAGAACATTCTACTACCTTAGAAGAATGTGAAGTGAAAATTCATAATAAAAAAGAAAATAGTTTAGTACTAAGACTGGGAGAGACCAGGGACAATTTCTGAGGAAAATAAAACCTTTGGAAATTGGGATAATTCTTGTTTGGCTTAATTAAGATAGACCTTAGTGTTTATGGTTTGTTCACATAGTGGTAAAATATTGACTTCACTTAGCCTTTATTTGTTCTGTTAGGGTGTGTGTGTGTGTGTGTAAGTATTATAATGTGTTACTCTGCTGTCTTCCATGTGTATTTAACTCACTTGGTTCTCCATGGTCTAGTAAGGAATATACTATATGAGTGTTCTCATTTAAATATCTTTATGTAATTAGCAACAGGAATCTCCAAATAGTCATTTTTTTCTATCATTAAGTGTTAGATATTACATTTGTTAATCTACTTTGCTCAAAATACATGCAATACGTAGTACCAATATCATGACACTTCTCCAAAGCTGTGAGTGTATTATCTCCAGTGAAGCAAGCTCAGAAGACCTTCTTCACATAAATCTCAACAAACTGCTGCCCTTATAAAATTGCTCTCTTTCTTGTACTTGCGGAATCACAGCTGGGTCCCTTTATGAAAAGAGAACACATAATAATTACACTAAATATGCATTAAATTACTTTGCAAAATGATAGTGGCATCCATTATAAATCCTGTATTTGAGGAGTTTAATCAGCTATTTAAATTTTCATCAAGATGCAAGTCGACATGTGAGTTCTTGGCCAAAGGCATTCTATTTACCACATAAATATTTGTTGATTAAGAAAAGCACAAGCCCCTATACTTTCCTAGGGTTTCAGAGGCTCACAAGCATTTCTCAGGAGCAATAAATAAAAACATGAAATTTTTAAAAATCAAACCTGAATTTTGATGCATTGTTTAGTTGGCAACTAAGTTTCCTGTGAATAATATGAATAATATGCCACTTCACAGTGATTTAATATTAATATTCCTCAGGAAATCAAGTTTAGAAGAGTGGAATTAGAGAACTTAGAAAATGCTAATAAATTGTATTATAGAAGAGCAAAGCCAAGGAATGTACAGCAAACAATTCACTGATTATATCACAAGGCTTTATTTAGTTTCTGCTGTGTTAAATCTTTTGTATACCAGTACCCTTACACCAAATGAAAATAAATGGGGGTATTTGGGGTTATAATATTTTATTTTCCATTTCTTTTCACATTTATCTGACCCAGGTTACCTTCCGGGAATGGATCTGTATTGATTAGCTGCAGAAAACAGAGAGTTGGTCCATTTTCTGCCTGCTGGGCTCCAGGGATGGAACTGAGGGGAAAGTGACTCCTTGTCTTCATCATGGCAAGTGCTCCATTTATGGAGCCCTGGGGATCATGCAAGTACTGGGAGAAAGACAAAGGAGAAAGGAAGGAAGGAGAACGGAAGTCACCTTGAGCGTAGCTGGGACCTGCTCGTTCCTATATAACTGGTGTTTTTTTTTTTTTTAACTATTTTCCTGGGATTGTTTGTCACTGTAGGTAGGGGACAGGGATGGTAATTATTTTGTAGAAAATAGTAATGAGGCTTTCCAGTAGAAAAAGTAGCATAGATTGATAGTGGAGTTTTGCTTTTTGAATGGGAGTTTGTACTATAGGGGCTCTTTGAATTCTCAGTTGTTATTTCATTTCTAGTATTAAGAAACTACTTCGAGAGGTAATGCTGAAGGACATCAGAAAATTATCTAGCCAACCCCCGCCCTTATAAGAGATAGTTGAAACTGTAAATGTTTATCCTCATGAAAGTCATGTGTTATTTTGTCAACTTTTTAATTGTATTCACTAAAATATAAGTCCAATAATGAGAAGGATTTTTCTATTTTGTCACTGTACTTACTACTAGAATAATGCTTGGAACATACTAGGTATGGAACAAATATTATTGAATGAGAGCAAATAAATGAATGCATACTTGGAATGGAATGGGGGAAAATCATGTTTTAGGCCTGGAAGCACACCGTATTTGCGGGGACTTCCCTTACGCAGAGTGAAGCTACTGATTTCAATTAATAGGCTATTGCTGGTAAGTGAAAGATTTTGGTGAAGATGATGGTAATTGCTCAGTTTATGTATGCGTACATGATACTGTATGTTATGGATTGAACTGTGTCTCCCCAAAATGTGTGTCAACTTGGCTAGCCCATGATTCCCAATATTGTGTCACCTGATGTGATTTTCCTATGTTGTAAATCCTACCTCTGTGATGTTTTGGAGCCCTGGTGGCACAGTGGTTAAGAGCTCAGGATGCTAATCAAAAGATCAGCAGTTCAAATCCACCAGCTGTCCCTTGAAACCCCTATGGGGCAGTTCTCTGTCCTGTAGGGTAGCTATGAGTCGGAATCGACTAAGTTTTTTGTTCTTGTTTTTATGATATTAATAAGGTGGAATTATCTGCAATTATGTTAATGAGGGAAACCCTGGTGGCATCGTGGTTAAGAGCTACAGCTGCTAAGCCAAAGGTTGGCAGTTGAAATATACCAGGGGCTCCTTGGAAATCTTATGAGGCACTTCTACTCTGTCCTTTAGGGTCACTATGAGTCGGAATCGACTCAATGGCAATGGGAATGGGTTATGTTAATGCTGCAGGGCTCAATCTGCAAGATTAGGTTGTGCCTTAAGTCAGATATAAAAGAGAGAAGCAAGCAGAGAGACATGGGAACCTCATACCACCAAGAAACAAGAGCCAGGAGAATAGTGCATCCTTTTGACCTGGGGTCCCTATGCTGAGAAACTCCTTGGACACAGGAAGATTGATGACAAGAACCTTCCCCTAGAGCCAACAGAGAGAGGAAACTTTCCTCTGGAGCCGGCACCCTCAATTCAGACTTCTAGTCTACCAGACTGTGAGAGAATAAAATTGTTTGTTAAAGCCATCCACTTGTGGTATTTCTGTTATAGCAGCGCTAGATGGCTAAGACACTGTCTCTCCTTTGCATTTAAAGATGTTACTACTAACAGCAGTGGATTTCTATATAATTGAAAATGGTTTATAAATTTTCAGCCAATATATTTTTTCTATTATTCATGCATAAAGACTTCCCCTTGTTTTCTGATGGCCTTTTATAGGAATCGCTTTGGAAATTGCCTCTTACACATAGTTTTACTCAAAGCATTGACTCCAAAAGTCTGAAATGCAAGTCTGATACCTGGCATTACTAACCAGGTATATAATGTCAGGCAAGTCACTTTGCTTCCCTGGGCCTCAGTTTTTCCACCTAAGAACCACAGGTAGGGCTGTTCTAGAAGAGCTCTGAGTTCTTCCCAGCAATAGTAGTCACTGAATTTACATGCTAAAGTCTACCTTGATTGCTGCTTCCAGTGTAGAGGTATATGGTTCATTTGCACTTCAGTGCATTTTAGACACAAGTTTCCTGTCCCATTTTGCTTTTAGTTGTTACACTTCAGTTGACTGGGTGACCTGCCATCACCAGACCTCTGAGACCGTCTCTTCGAGGACCTGAGTTTGGCAGAGCTTCCACAAGAGTGGAGCCCAGTGCTCTGGACACACATACTTCAATCATTGAGGCCGGCTGGTGAGACAACTGTGTGACTGGTGACTCTATCTTTTTAGTAGATGTCAATAAGGCTCATAAGTAAGTTATGACAGTACTTGATAAGTTGGATAAATATCTCTAATTCAAATCTCAAACCTGCATGGAACACAGGTCCCTCTATTCTCTGCTCTGTGTGTGTTTATCCGTTAACTGAATGATTAATTGAATGAATGAATGAGTGTATATTAATAAGTCCACCAGCACAAAGGAAAGAAGATATGATCCTGAGACAAAAAACCATCAATTCTTTCAGGAACATATGCACTCTTATAAAGAAAATTAGAGAAAGTTTTTTTTTTTCTTTCAGAATCACAGCAGTAATTAATTAACAACGCTTCTCACTAGTTAGAAGCAGAAAGGTTAACTCAGAAACCTAGTCTGTTCTCTAGGCCCAAGTCTCATCTAGTCACAGGATCTTTAATCCTGTTATCCACTTCTATATGCAGGATAATGGCTCTGCTACCAAAATCCTTCCTGATTTTGAGCCTCATTTCCTTTTTCTTACTTCCTTCTATTCATTTCATCTTAATCATATACTTTTAAGGCCTCTTAAAATTTCTCTTTTGAATATATTTAATCACTTTTTCTGTAAGTATGTAAAGGATGATTTTTTTTTAATTTCTACTCATTTAGATAAGCTTAGGTTAATTTTTTTTTTTAGGTTAATTATACTGCTTGCTTGCTTGATCTCTCACTCTCTTTCTCTGTCTATGTCTCATAATATTGAGGAGTGTAAGACTCCCCTGGCAAGGATTTAAAGTTTATGTGGTTAATCCGAACAGCTGTTTATCTGATATTTGGAAACTCACTGGAGCGATATCTGATTTTCAGGGTAAATAAATGTACCCCTTTCCCTCAAAATTATTGGATGTTTTGATTTTCAAAGTCAATGTCTTTGCCAGGTCTATCCATTCCATCTTATAAGTTCACCATCATCTGTAAACATTTGGTCAAAGCCCAGTGTGCCAGGCTCGTAAGAAATAAAGGGCAAAGAGATTTAAGATATTATCCCGGATTTCAGGGGAGAGAGAAGTCATGTACATAAACATACTTTTTTAAAACTATGCCGTGGTATCATATGCTAAATGTCAAATAAGTGAGAGAAATAGAAATTACTACAGCCATTGAGAACTTGAAACTGGGACAGGCGGGGAGCTTTACAGGCAACTAGAACAATGAACTTGTAGGCTTCAGTATCACACCTTGAGTCTCAGCCACTCTTGAAAGTGATCCATGGCCCACAAAAGGATCCACAGGTGGACTTCATAAATGGTGAAGATTCCCTAAAATTATATGGGAATTTTTGTGTTTATGTCTTTTTTTTCCCCTAGAAAAGTCAGCTTTTCAATGTATTACCACCAAACCAAACCCATTGCCTTTGAGTCAATTCAGACTCATGGCAACCCGTGTGCTCAGACTCATGGTAACCCATGTGCTACACAGTAGAACTACTCAATAGGGTTTTCTTGGCTGTAATCTTAACAGAAGCAGATTATCAGGACTTCCGTCTGCAGTAGCTCTGGGTGGGTTCGAACTGCCAACCTTTAGGTAAGCCGATGAGTACAAACTGTGTCATCGAGGGACTTTTTCAATGCATTTTTGTTGTTGTTAGTTGTTTTCAAGCTGATTCTGACTCTTGGCAACCCTATGTGTGCAGAGTAATACTGCTGTGTAGGGTTCTTAAGTCTGTGACTTTTCAGAAGCAGATTGCCAGACCTATCTTCCTAGGTGCTTCTAGGTGGGTTTGAATCACCAACCTTTTGGCTAGTAGTTGAGTGCCTGTTTGTGATCCTTTTTTTTTTTTCCCTGTTTATGGTTGAGATTCCCTACTCCTAATGTATGATGAGTTCTGCCTAAGATCTCTCGCCAGTCTTGTTCTTAGGTGTTTGCCACGACTCTGACCTCAGCATCCACCCATTATTTGAGTTCCTGTTTTGTTAATCTGTGAAAAAATTCTTGCCTCTTAAATTCCCAGAAAGGAACTTCTGTTAGATTTCTGTGAATGCGTCCCTACCTGGCTCCCACCCCCAGCCTTGACCCTCAGAGAATAATTTTCTGTTCTGAACCGTTTTATGACAGCTGTTTTTTTTTTTTTTTTTTATTGCCAGATCTCCAAATACCAGCCACTTATCTCCCTGCTCCTTTTGCTCTTACCAACCCCTCTGGTTTGAATGGATCCCTTGAATCTCAGATAAGGTATTGGTCTTTTGTCTAGTCATGTTTTGATCCTGCCTGTCTTTTTTCCCCTGATTAACTCATCTTTAACTTTCAGATTTGCCATTGGACCCATGATCTCATGTTTTAAGCTATTATTGTGTTAACCCTACCATTACCCTCCTATCTTTCCATCCATCCGATCTTATAAATTCTCCATCATCTGTAAACATTTGGTCAAAATCCAGTGTGCCAGACTCCTGGGAAATAAAAGTGCAGAGACTTAAGATATTGTCCCAGATTTCAGGGGAGAGAGAAGTCATACACATAAACATGCTTTTTTAGAACTATACTGTGGTAATAAAAAAAAAAAAAAAACTGTGGTAGCATATGCTAAATGTCAAATAAGTGAGTAACCAATACTTGTCTAACCCCTAGACAGGAATTTCATATAATGTTGAATTTTCTTATAATTTTTGTCACACTTGATTAAGGTCTTAAAAGTTATATAAGGCCTAAGACAAATTGAAGTCAGTCGTTTAGGGTTAGTGAGAAATACAGAAAACATCAAAGCAGAGGTTGTTGTTGTTAGTTGCTGTTGAGTCAACTCCAGCTCATGGCAACCCCGTGAAATGCTGCCCTGTCCTGCATCCTCACATTTGCTGGCACATTTCAGTTCATCATTCTGGCCACTGTGCCAGTTCATCTTACTGAGGGTCTCTTTTGCCCTCGTTGGCCTTCTACTTTGCCAAGCATGATCTCCACCTCTAGCAGTTGGTCCCTACTGATGATGTGTCCAAAGCAAGTGAGTCAGATAATGTTCTTTTGTGAAATATATGATTTTCATTGGCTAATTTTCAGAAGTGTATCACAAGACCTTTCTTCCTAGTCTGTCACAGTCTGGAAGCTCTGTTGAAACCTGTTCACCATGGGTAACCCCGATGATATTTAAAATACTGGTGGCATAACTTTCCAGCATCGTAGCAACACACAGTCCACCACGCTATGACAAACTGACAGGTGGTTGGGGATAGCAAGAGGTGGGGGAAGCAAATAAGCAAAATTAGAGAGGTGGGATTACCATAGCATGTTTAGGAAGGAAACAGCAATTATGTGAAATAATAAATGTCCTAATATTAAATTGGTTTTTACGAGAATAGAAAATTGATACTTTTGTTTATAATATCCTCAGAAATGGAGCTTCTTAAATAAAAAAAAATTATAAAATGTTTAGAGATCCTTGGCAATATTGTTACCTTAGAGTCAGTACTTAAAGTTTTTGTTGAGTTTCAATTTGTAGATGGTTCATAATTAGGTTTATTTATTAATCAAATGCAATCTTCATGGTGCTTAGCATCCAACAGGTTCTTGCACTGTTTTTACCATTTGTCACATTATAGTATTTTGTAGCCACCATATGGTAGTAGAATGCCAAGATTCAAGACTAAATCTTGTTTCCTGAAATAACTAAAACACATTGCTAATAACCCATAATTGTCACACCAGCAATTTTCTACAATGCTGTAAAGTATTATCGCAAAGAATCCATTTTATTTGGCAGTTTTATATTTCTCAATGTATCTTCTGTTATTTAAAATTTAAATATTTCAATTTTGAGCAACTGTGCCATGTGATGGCCTCATTTTATAGAATTATTAACAGAACAAGCTCTGACTTTTAATTTAGGGTGGTTTTTTTTTAGCTTGTAATTTTTAAAGTGCTTTTATGACTAGATGCCATTTTTTAGTGATAATTAAAATTATATTAAGTGAATCTTGTACAATATAACACCATAAATGGTTACAGTGGCGCTAATCTGATAAATCTCAAAAGCAATAAATGTCGTTAGCACTTGAAGCACATGGAAAACAAACATAAAGGGAGATACAGAAGCAGATATAATGGCAGCTCTTAAAGTTTGAAATAATGAACAGTAACACTTAGTGTCTTCAAAGATTCTTGCAAGGGGGTTAAAGGTTCCAAATGTATGCTGTCCTATTTTATAAGAAGAGGAAGAACATCAAAATCTCTGTACCAAAATATTTTCTTTTCAAGAAAAATGAAATTATGAGTTGGCAAACTGAGCATGTACCTGTAAATAGAGAAAGAAAGAAAAAAATGGTGGAAGGAAGCACATTGTTTCCATTAAAAGTGTATTAGTTTTGTAAGCTTTCAATTCATACTTCAGACCTTCTTAGCCAAATTTTTCTAGAAATTCCACTATAGGTCCAAAGAACCCTGAGACTAGAGGGCAACACTGAATTCTTTTGAGGCCCAGAGTCCCCTTTGAAGAGGGAGAACTAAGGCAGCAAGTCTAATGTAGCAGCATAGATCAGAACACACAAGGGTATCCTAGAATAGTCCACTCCTCCCTAGGACCAGTAATGAGGTCCAGCTCCAAAGATGCTCATGTTCACCAACTTGTGTCTGAAATGGTCTCTGATATGCGGGCTACGGAGCTAAATAATAATTTTTATTCTAACATCAAAAGATGAGGGCATTTTTACATCCCTACCCTAGAACATAACATTGAAAGGAAATCAATCATAATTTTAAAGTCAGCTTAGAACTAGAGAAAGAAAAGCCTCTACCTGAGGACAACTCTTTTAAATTTGATCTTGTTAATGTATAGTACTAAATATATAATACAAAAACTACCATAACAAATTCTTGATTTGTGATTTTATAATTTAGCATGTCTTCATAAAGTTTCTTTCCCATGAAAACTTGGTTCAAAAATTGCATCCTCAGCATAGAAAATTCCAGTTGTAGAAGTTATGGATCTGGAGTCAATTGTGTAGTAGAAAATTTGAGGGAAAAAAGGAGAAGCTTTAAGAGAAAAATAGTCCAGAGAGAACTGCAAGGGAGTAATCATGTGTGGAGGATTGCCTTGTTGCTTCTCCCCAGTATCATGATTTACTGTCTCAGGTTATGAATAAGAACAAAAATAATTGTCCACAGTTCATTAAACTATGAGAGATAAATCATCATTTAAGGACAGTGTAAATTTCTTTTTTTCTTCTTTTTTTGTCAAGGTAGAAGATAGAAACGAAGATTGACTAGTCCATCATTTGTGGAGGCACCTAAACATAGTAAAGATTGGAAACAGCTGGTTCTTAAACAATAGGGGAATTCAAATATATCACTATTTAGTATACTATATAGTATACTAGTCTCTCATATATATCTTATATGAGACTATAGTAAACCATTAAAATCATTGTTGAAAACATTAATGACAGAAGAAAGTAATCCCATTATAATATTAAGGTGAATAGCTATGATAAACTGCTGTAATCTTGTTTTTATCATTTTAAAATTTAAAAATCAAAATTTTAGAAAGTGACTTTTGGTTGTTTGATTTTTTTTTATAGTTTTCTTTTTTGTTTTGTATTTTCAAAATTTTCTCAATTATGCCTTGGCGGCACAGTGGGCAAAGCTTTTTTTTAATAATCTGACCATTCATAATAACAGATGTTTCTAGAATGTGAGGTATAGTTCTAAACTCTTTCTATGTAATTATATGAAGTAAATATGATTATAGTCCTAATTTTACAGGTGAGAACCTGTATGCAGGGAGTGATGAGGTAATATGTTCAAATATCACAACTTATAAGCTTCATAACGCTCCTATACTATTAAAAAAAAAAAAAAAGGTCAAGTGATGAAACAGTTTTAGTTTCTGGGGAAGTCTGTATTAGAGGCAACACATTGGACAGAGCTTACCCACTGTCTTGAAGAATTAGAACTTTTTCAGTACAGGTGTTACAGACATAGAGTCCAATCTGCTTTGTTGTTGTTAGTTGTTGTTGAGTCAGCTTCGACTCATGGCAACCCTATGTACAACCAGGGATGTCCACTAGAGTTGGTGTCACCCAGTTCGGTAATTCGTGGGACCCACCCCCCATCATGGACCTCCTTCCATACCAAACCATACAGAATCCTTAGTAATGTTTTTTGTACTAATGTTACTTATAACTCATAATTCTCATATATCACTGAACGTAATGGCAATAGCAGTGAGATAAACAACTAGCGAAATTAAAATTACACCTTTAAATTATAATATCGTGTGCACAGCCTAAATGTATTTACATTTACATAGTTTCAGGTGGTTAAAGTGAAAATTCGGTAAAAAAAAAAACAATAGAATTCAAAGTAAAAACGTTTAAGAACTACATCAAAATTATGTTCATTTGAATATTAAACTTTACTGTTACATGAGATATATTACTGGATTAAAACTCATTGCCATCAAGTTGATTTTGACTCATGTCGACCCTGCAGGACAGAATAGCACTGCTCCATAGGGCTTCCAAGGAGTGCCTGGTGGATTTGAACTGCTGACCTTTTGGTTGGCAGCTATAGCTCTTAACCACTATGCCACCAGGGTTTCCAATATTAAACCTGGTGCCGTCAAGTCAATTCTGACTCATTGTGACCCTATAAGACAGAGTAGAACTTCCCCTGTAGAGTTTCCAAGGAGAGGCTAGTGGATTCAAACTTTGGGTTAGCAGCCAACTCTTAACCACTGAGCCACCAGGGTTCCTCCTATTAATGGATTAGGTTTGCATAGTCAGTAACAGCCCAAATAATGTAGAAGTTATAGATAAATGCATATGGAAGTATATTAGTAAATAAAATAATACCATAAAAATAAGCAGGAACAAATATACAAGCATTTCAGCACTTAGTGAACATCTTGACTAAATTAGAACCTTCCTTTCCTGGCCTTCAAAGCTGTGAACTTGTGAATGACTTTATCAAAGTCAATGCCTTTCAACAACTCACTTTTTAATGTGTCACGATTTTTTTAAACCATAATTCAAACTTAAACCCTAAAAATTTCATGAAAGTCAAATATATATTTGCAAGATGGTGATGTTTCTAAAGAAAATTTTAAAAAGACTAAAAGTTTAAAAAATCATTTAAGTTTTAAGTTATATTTCTAAACATTTATCAAGAAACATAGCATTTCTCCCACTTCACGTTTTAACTGTCAATTTCTCTATTTAGTTACCAAAATTATACAATCAATAATTGTTATGCATGTAAGTTTATTATCAATTTTAATCCGAGAATAATATGTGATATAGTTGTAAATTGCTTAAATGTAACATTTTTTAGGTTAGATGAATACTAACAACAAAATTGTTTTATACGATCTTTCTACATTGAATTACAACATTATTAGTAACTGAGGGGAAGCCTTTTTATTTTTCTCCTTCTTTTCTTTTAATTAGTACTTCATTCTCAAAAAAGTTGTTGAAATACTAAGCATCACAATATCGTAGCTAAAACACCAGAGAATTTGACAAAATTAGCGACTGTAAAAACACTGGCAGCAATGAAAACAGAGGAGCGTGATTGTAGCATGTGTAGACCAAATCACGTGATTCAAAGCACCATTGCCGTTGGGTAATAATGACAGCTCTGACTAGACTCATTAGAAAGTTCAAAAAGTAAATTAACATAGTTTTAGCCTTGTAGGTATGTTGATACATGTAAGCTGGGCTTACGAAAAATTTTTTTGTTGTTATAAATAACTACAGGGATATTTTTATAAAAATAATCAATTTCTGCTGAAACACTGCACAAAAATTTTAGAGACAGTCACTTTGGTGTCACCGTCTCTGACAGTGTCATCTGGCATGGTCCGCACCCCCCTCTGCACTTTCCCTAGTACCACCACTATGTACAGTAGAACTAAACGTTGCCTACCCCCATGCCGCCTTCACAGTGCTGAAGTATGCTCAAGTCCGTTGTGGCGGCCGCTGTATATTTTAAGTGCCTTCCAACGTAAGGGCCTCATCTTCCAGCGCTGCATTGAACAATATTCTGTTATGATCTGTGAGGTTTTCATGGGCTGATTTTCAAAAGCAGATCACCAGGACTTTCTTCTTGATCTGTCTTAGTGTGGAAGCTCTGCCAAAACCTGTTCACCCAGGGGTGACTCTGCTGGTATTTGAATTACCGGTGGCATAGCTTCCAGCATCATAGCAACACATAAGCCACCACAAACTGACAGACCGGTGTTGGTCTCCTGCTTCTATTGATGAATAAATATTTACATTTGCTTGGTTTACAAAGGATTTTATACATGTTATCCTGCTTCCAAACAGAACTCTAGGCTGGTTCCAAGATCGCATTTACACTTTTAGGTCGGAGACACAAACTGGTCCTTTGACCATTTTCTTCTGTGACCACTGGCTGTTGCTAGCAGCTTCCCTGATGACCTGTTATGGACAAGGCTGCTGCTTCACTCCTGGGGAAGGTGCTCTGGAAATTGCCCATGCAGTTTTCAGTGAACTCTGAAACTATGAGTTCTGGCATGGCTCCCTGACTCAGGCTGTTTGCAACTGGAATAGGGAACATCAGCTTCCATGCTTCTGCAGCAATGGGGGAATCTCCTCTTTACTAGGGGATACCAGCAAAAGACTCTCTGCTGCTTACTCTGTAAGGGATCCACAGTTCTTCTATTAGGAGCATCAGAGAAAACTTAGGTGGAAGATAAGGGCACTGGCAAGAATTAAATCATACTTCTCAGGAGCAGGGGATTGGGACACTGAAGGGTTGCTCATCCTCTGTTACACAGGAGTTTATGAAATGCCATGTAGCAGTTATCTATCTGGTTTTCAGAAGCTGTCATGCAAAGATTTTGCCAGAGAGAAGGATAGATGTCCAAATCCATTGTTCAATCATCAGCTCAGTCTTACCCTTACTCCCAGTGCAAACAAAATCCTCTGTGGATAAGTCGAGACTTAAATTGTGATGCTGCTAAAATTTCCTAGCTTTAGATATTTCTGAAACTTCCATTTAGGGTCACTATAGACTTGCTGTGAGGCGGAATTGACTCAACGGCAACAGGTTATAGGGTTAGGTTTCCATTTAGGCATCGTTTTGTTCTCTCTTCCTTAAACACGTTTATTTAAATATATATATTTTATTTAAGGACATATCACTGTTAAATTTTCCCAAGGTGGCGATGAAATTTTCTTCATAGTAGCTTCAGTTAATAAAGCATTTTTGGATAATGAAGGATGAGATCACAGTAAAAATGTAAAAATTCATATATTAATGAACCATAACATATTATTGGACCCTTCACGGAATTTTCCATTGCCAAATCAAGTTCATTATTCTGCACTGCACCTGAGCACCACAATCCCTAGAGGTCCATGGCATGTTTCAGTAATAAGAGAATGTCCCATTTTGTTTTATAAAACCTTGTTTTTCCTTTCCGATGGATTTTTTCTTGCTAGCTTTTATTGTGGTCTCAGAGATTTGTGCTTCCAAATACAAATTCCCTTCAGACATACCTTTTTCAACTGGCTGAGATGGGGCAAGAAAGAAGGGTTGCCATCATCTAAGAAATAGCTTACTAAGCCTTGCCAGAAAATCTGCATTGGAACATGTGAAATGAAAAATTTCCTACTTCAAGTTTATATTACAGCCCATGACATCTATAGCATAAACCTCATGGTATTCTCAGACCCTAGTTACATATTTTAGCATTCTTTTCTCTTCTGACCTCAGTGGTGGGCTGATGCCTTGAGCAATATATATTGCAAGCCCCGGTAGAGAAAGATGGTGATATCCTATTGCCTTCACTGATCCTCTCTAAGAATTAACTTCTGCCTAGTGTGTTCTCTCACCAGACTTTATGTATGACCCCTCTATTTTATTCATAATTGTCCATGACTGTGTCATTTGCTTTAATATGCCCAGTGAGCGAGCAGGGGCAAGGGCTTATTTATGATTCTATCCCATGTATTAGCACAGAGCCTACCATATTTTAGGTACTCAATTTGATTGGTTGAATGGAATTGATTGCATTGATAGAATCAATGTGTTAATGCAAAGTAGTGATTTTTCTTTATACTGTGAATGCATAAGAGTCATAGAAGTTCAGAGGAAGAGTGAAAAATTATTTTGAATCAATTTCAAATGCTAAATTCATGGTTACTCCTAAGAGCAAATTTACTGTTAAATTTCTTTTTTTAATCACATATTGACCACAAGTATAAATCTTATTGGTTTTAAGGAAAAAAAAAAAAACAGTTTCTTACAAATTTAATAAGACAGAAATTTATATCAAAAATAGAAATAAAAAAATTCTGTAACAAGTAAAAAAAAAAAAAAGCCTGCTACACAATTTTTAGATCAAAGAAAAGATCAGAACAAACTGCAGCAATTCTAGGAAAAAAAAAGATGGCAATACCAGGATACTACATTGTAATTAAAAAGTTATAGCATATGGGTAGGAATGCACTCTGAGGAAAATTCTGAGCATTATTTATTTAACATAAAATAATAAAAATGAATTATTTAACAGTAAACTCAAGAAATTAGGAGAAAAAATAAACTCAAAGAATACAAACATAAAGAATTATTAAAAGTAAAAATTAGTGATTTAGAAAATGGGAAAGCAGTAACAGATAAATTCAAGAGCTGGTTTCATGAAAAAAAAATTTGTTAAAAAACCAACTATTAGATCACTTAATGAAGGAAAAAAGGGAAGGAAAAGCATAAATAGAATAACAAAAATCAATGTTTATATATTAAGGGGAAATATATATTTTAAATGTTAAGAATTTTTTTGCATCTCTCCGTATTAATTTGAAAAAAAATCTAGATAAAATAAATGTTTTTGAAAATAGAAATGATTAAAATTGATCTAAAAAGTAAATAAAACTCAAATGACCAAATAAGAATGAGATAAATTGAGGAGATTAAAAAAAAACACTCTCCTCACCCCTCTCCACACACACCCAAACACACACAGACCCTACTAAAAGAACCCACTAAAAAGTCCTTCCAATGCAGACAGAGGTTTAGGAGTCCCTGCATAATGTGAGCCCTCCTCCAGTTTCCCACATGACCTTATCTCCTCCTCCTCTGTTCTAGCTGCTCCTCTCCACCCACACTGCCTTCCTTGCCATTCCTTGAACACTACAGGCATGCTACTGCATAAAGGCCTTTGCACTAGCTGCTTCAGCTTTCTAGAACACTCTTTCCCTTAAATATCTGTAAATTTTATACACAATAAAGGTTGAATTTCATACCATTAATGTAAATGAATTATTTAGTATATGACAATAGAATAATTATTTAGACTTTGAGGGGTTGGGTGGGCTATATTCCCTATCTCACTTCTTTTACTAAATAAATTTTGTGTGGATCAAAAACTTAAGTGTAAAAAACAAAACCGTAAAAGATATCAAAGAAAACACAGATGCAGGACTGACACTCAGTTTTTACAAACCAGTACAGGAATAATGGTGGCATGTATATAGTTTATATATATTTAGCTAACTAGTAGCTACCTATCTGTCTATCTACTTAGCTATCTATCTGTCTCTACCACTTTAGTGTATAAATCTAAACTCAAGTTTGGACAGTGCTAACTATTTTGATTCTATTCTTACATTGTTGAATATATTTATATATGGGAAACACCTTATATAAATATGGGGAACATTCACAAAACAAACATTTTCATAAAAAAAAACATAAATATCATGTCCAAGTTTTAAAAAAAGCAATCTAGGAAGACTATAACAATAAAACAAACTAAAGGCACATATCCCTAATATACAGAGAAGTCTTGAATTACCCATAAACAAGCTATCACCTAACCTCAACAATAATTATAATGGGAATTAAAATAATTAGACTTTCTCACCTAAGTATTAAAAATATTGTTACTCAGTGTTGGCAAAAAATGAAGTGTAATGCATTCTCATTCATGTTGGTGAAAGGATAAATTATGTAACAGTTTTCTAGAGAAATTTGGCTATTACAATTTTTAAAATATATATACCCTTTGGCCTAGAAATTCCATTTATAGAAAACTCATCCTACAGAAATATTCCAGAAAAATGTAAGTGCAGGAATGTTCACTGTAAGAGGGGGAAAAAAGGAAAAGCTTACATGTCTACCAATCTGTTAACCAAACCAAACCTGTTGCCATTGAGTTGATTCCGACTCATAGTAACCCTATAGGGCAGAGTAGAACTGCCCCATAAGACTTCCAAGGAGTGGCTGGTGGATTCGAACTGCTGATCTTTTGGTTGGCAGCTGAGCTCTTAACCACTGCACCATCAGGGCTCCACCAATCTGCTATTAAGTAAATATTATATGGTATTGTCATAAAATACCAATATACCATTTAAAAAAAAGATTTATTTACTTGTACTAACATTGAAAGATTTACAAGCTAATTGTTAGATAAAAAGGGCAAGCATCAGCACATTGTTTGGTATGATTCTGTTTTTATAAAAATATAAACACATAGCTATTTGTATCCACAATACACATGTATCACTATATACAGTGTAAAAAATTGGATTATATTCATTATCTGTTATTCTTGGGTGGGAATATTTTCAATTTCTAAAACATACATTTTGTGAATGTTTTCATCTTTATAAAACAAGCATATTGTTTTTTAAACTTAAGTAAAACATACAGCTTAAAAAAAAAATTAAAACAAAGCAGTAAGTATAATGACATCCCTGAAACCTATTTTAGGTCTTTGCTTCATCTAACAGAGATCCAGAACTACAAGTCAAACTGAAGAATGTATGCAGCATCTCTAAGCATAGTTTCTATGAAACAGAAATGATGGATTATATCTGGGTAATAGACAGCAAAATGTGCAATCTAATTTCTCTTATATGAGTTTTGAAACATTTTGCCTTGAGGGAGATGAACTCCATGAAGTATTTTACTTATTAATTTCTGTCAATGGATTTTCTAAAAAAAAAGGTGACTTTTTCTAATCTTTGTGATTTTCCTTACTTTATCTTTTAAAACATTTTATTTCTACTAATGTTTGAGAAATACTCTGAGTAAATTGAGTGTGAGGAGTTTTTTAAAAAAGGATTTAGTAATACATTTTTTTGAAATGCTAATCCTTGAAACATTTTAAAATTTCTAGCTCACATCAGTCTCCTGGTTACACTGAATAAATTGGAATATTTGCACTTAGCCAGTTAGCTTCTTTGAGGAGGAAGTTTAGCAAGGAGCTTTTACCTTAAGTATACCTAAGTGACTTAATACATTCTAAAAGATCTGGTAATTCAGTGTGATTAAGAGGAACATCATATAATAAAATCTTATTTCTAAAATTAACAGCACACAATTATTTGAGGGCATACTAACTTCAATATCAAGACAAGTCTGGACTATATGAAAAAGTCAAAGCATAGAACGTCTCTCCTGCAAGCTTGGCTCTACCAGAGAGAGGAGTAACAGACTGTCTAGGAGTGAACTGGGAGAAGAACATATTCATTCAACATTCAACAAATACTTTCAATACCCATCATGACTCCATACTACTCTAAGGGCTGTGAACCAAACAGACAAAAATGTTCTCTTGGAGCTTACACTTTAGAAAATAAAACCACATCAATGCTGATTCCTGGGTTATGAGTTAATTTTAAACTCAGATAATTGGGCAGAGGGCTAGATTTATTTTGTTTTGCTTAGAAGTAGTCTTTTTTAAAGATATTGTATACTGAAAGAGACAGAATTGAGTAATGTTTGAACTTCCAAAATAGAACAGACTAGGAAAAAGAACCTGGCAGCCTACTTCTGAGAGAATTAGCCAGTGAAAATCATACAAATAGCAGTGGAACATTGTCTGATACAGTGCTGGAAGATGAGCACTCAAAAGATGACTGGGCAATAGCTGCCTCTTCAAAGTAGAGTCAACCTTAATGACATGAATGGAGTCAAGCTTTTGGGACCTTCATTTGCTGATGTGGCACTACTCAAAATGAGAAGATACAGCTACAAGCATCCATTAATAATTGAAACCTGGAATATATGAAGTATGAATCTAGGAAAATTGGAAATCATCAAAAATGAAATGGAGCACATACACATCGATATCCTAGGCATTAGTGAGCTGAAATGGACTGGTATTGGCCATTTTGAACTGGACAGTTGTATGGTCTCCTATGCCAGGAGTGACAACTTGAAGAGGAATGGTGTTGCATTCATCATCAAAATGAACATTTCAAGATGTATACTGAGCTACAACACAGTCAGTGATAGGATAATATCCCCATATGCCTATAAGGAAGAACAGTTAATACGACAATTATTCAAATTTACACACCAAACACTGAGACCAAAGGAAGAACAGTTAATACGACTATTATTCAAATTTACACACCAAACACTGAGACCAAAGATGAAGAAACTGAAGTTTTTACCAGCTTCTGCAGTCTGAAATGTATGAAACATGCAACCAGGATGCATTGATAATTACTGGTGGTTGGAATGCCAAAGTTGGAAAGAAGAAGAAGGATACGTAGTTGGAAGATATTCCCTTGGTGATAGAAACAATGGCCAGGGGTCACATGATAGAATTTTGCAAGACCAATGACTTCTTCACTGCAGATACCTTTTTTCACCAACATAAATGGTGACTATACACATGGATTTCACCAGATGGAATACGCAGGAATCAAATCTACTACTACTACAAAGAGATGATGGAAAAGCTCAATATCATCAGTCAGAACAAGAACAGAAGCTGACTGTGGAATAGACCATCAGTTGTTCATATGCAAGTTCAAGTTGAAACTGAAGAAAATTAGAACAAGTCCACGAGAGCCAAAGTTCGATCTTCAGTATATCCCACCTGAATTTAGAGACCATCTCAAGAATAGATTTGACATGTTGAACACTAATGACCAAAGACCAGCGAGCCATGGGATGACTTCAAGGACATCATACATGAAGAAAGTAAGCAGTCATTAAAAATACGGGAAAGAAAGAAAAGACCAAATGGATGTGAGAAGAGGCTCTGAAGCTTGTTCTTGAATGTTGAGCAGCTAAAGCAAAAGGAAGAAATGATGAAGTAAAAGAACTGGACAGAAGATTTCAAAGGCCAGCTTGAGAAGACAAAGTAAAGTAATATAATAACATGTGCAAAGAGCTGGAGGTAGAAAACAAAAAGGGAAGAACAGGCTCAGCATTTCTCAAGCTGAAAGAACTGAAGAAAAAATTCAAGCCTCAAGTTGCAATAGTGAAGTATTCTACTAGGAAAATATTAAACGACGCAGGAAGCATCAAATAAGATGGAAGGAATACACAGAGCCATTACACCAAAAAGAATTGATTGACTTTCCACCATTTCAGGAGGTAGCATATGATCAGGAGTCAATGGTACTGAAGGAAGAAGTCCAAGCTGCATTGAAAGCATTGATGAAAAGCAAGGCTCCAGGAATTGATGGAATATCAATTGAGGTGTTTTCAACAAATGGATACAGTGCTGGAAGAACTGACTTGTCTATGCCAAGAAATTTGGAAGACAGCTACCTGGCCAACTGACTGAAAGAGATCCAAGTTTATGCCTATTTCCAAGAAAGGTGATCCAACTGAAAGTGGAAATTATCGAACAATATCATTAATATCACATGCAAACAAAATTTTGCTGAAGATCATTCAAAAGTGGTTGTAGCAGTATATCGACAGGGAACTGCCAGGAATTCAGGCCAGATTTAGAAGAGGACATGGAACCAAGGATATCATTGCTGTTGTCAGATGGATCCTGGCTAGAAAGCAGAGAATACCAGAAGGATGTACACCAGTGTTTTACTGACTATGCAAAGGCATTTGACTGTGTGGATCATAACAAATTATGGATAACGTTGTGAAGAATGGGAATTCCAAAACACTTAATTGTGCTCATGAGGAACCTGTACATAGATCAAGAGGCAGTTGTTTGGACAGAACAAGGAGATACTGCCTGGGTTTAAAACCTGGAAAGGTGTGCATCAGGGTTGTATCATTTCACCATACCTGTTCAATCTGTATGCTGAGCAAATAATCCGAGAAGCTGGACTATATGAAGAAGAACAGGGCATCAGGACTGGAGGAAGAGTCACTCACAACCTGTGTTACGTAGATGACACAATTTTGCTTGCTGAAATTGAAGAGGACTTGAAGCACTTCCTGATGAAGATAAAGACCACAGCCTTCAGTATGAATTATACCTCAACATTAAGAAAACAAAAATCCTCACAAATGGACCAATAAGCAACATCATGATAAAGGGATAAAAGATTTAGGTTGTCAAGAATTTCATTTTATTTTTATCCACAATCAACACCCATGGAAGCAGCAGTCAAGAAATCAAAAGACGTGTTACATTAGGCAAATCTGCTGCAAATGGCCTCTTTAAAGTGTTGAAAAGCAAAGATGTCATCTTGAAGACTAAGGTGCACCTGACCCAAGCCATGGTATTTTCAATCACATCATATGCATGTGAAAGCTGGACAATGAATAAGGAAGACCCAAGAAGAATTCACACCTTTGAATTGTAGCATTGGTGAAGAATATTGAAAGTACCGTGGACTGCCAAAAGAACGAACAAATCTGTCTTGGAAGAAGTACAACCAGAATGCTCCTTAGAAGCAAGGATGGTGAGACTGAATCTTACATCCTTTGGACATATTGTTAGGAGGAATCAGATTGTCAGTGGAAAAGAGGAAGACCCTCAATGAGATAGACTGACACGGTGGCTACAACAGTGAGCTAAGGCATAACAATGACTGTGAGCATGGTAAAGGACAGGGTAGTGTTTTGTTCGTTGGTACATAGGGTCAGTATGAGTGGGAGTGGACTCAATGACACCGAACAACAGCAGAAACAACGTTTGACCTACTCTGAGATTAAAGCTTCATACATGTTTATAAATACCCGTTAATAAACAATTTGTGAACTTAATTATAATATATAGGAGACAAAGCTCATGGTTAAAAATAGAATCTATACAAATCACGAATATGGGGTTAGTTAATAGTTTTGTTGTATGTGTTGTTGTTGTTGTTAGTTGCCGTAGTGTTGCCTCTGACTCATGGTGACCCCATGTACAACAAAATGCTGCCCACCATCTTCATCATTAAGGGTGTGCTTGAGTGCATTGCTGTGGCCACTGTGTATTTTGATTGCCTTCCAACTCAAAGAGGGATCATATTCCAGCACTATATCAGACATACTTTGTTGTGATCTATAGAATTTTCATTTGCTAATTTTCAGGAATAGATTTTCAGGCTTTTCTTCCTAGTCTGTCTTAGTCTGCAACATCCATTGAAGCCTGTCCACCATGGGTCACCCTGCTTGTATTTAAAATACTCTTGGCATAGCTTCCAGCATTGTAGCATCATGCAAGATGACACAGTATGACAAACTGGCGGTCAGGTGGTAGTTGCATATATTTGAAAATAATTACAAAATTCATGCCTTTAAAATACTCTATAATTTAAGAAGGAGGATAAGGAACGTGTGGCTAATTGCCTCCATAAACAACTGCCTCCTTTGCCATAAGACCAGAAAAATTAGATGGTGCCCAACTACCATTGCTGAACATTTTGATCAAAGATTGTACAGTAGAATTCTGATCAAAAGGGGGAAAACACAGAATAGAATTTAAAATTCTCACAGACTCCAGACTTTCTGGAGCCAAGGGGGCGGGGCAAACCCCTGAAACTATTGCCCTAAGATAATCTTTAAAATTTAAACCAAAAACATCCCCTGAAATTTTCTTAAAGCTGAGTGTTCTTGTTGTTAGGTGCCATCCAGTCAGTTCCAACTCATAGGGATCCTATGTACTACAGAACGAAACACTGCGTGGTCCTTCTCCACGCTTATAATAACTATGCTTAAGCCCACTGTTGCAGCCACTGTGCCAACCCATCTCATTGAGAGTCTTCCTCTTTTTCGCTGACCCTGTACTCTCCCAAGCATGATGTCCTTCTCCGGGGACTGATCCCTCCTGGCAAGATATCGAAAGTATGTAAGACATGGTCTTGCCATGCTTGCTTCTAAGGAGCATTCTGGTTATACTTCTTCCAAGACAGATTTGTTTGTTCTTTTGGCAGTCCATGTTATATTTAATATTCTTCGCCAACACCACAATTGGAAGGCATGAATTCTTCTTTGGTCTTCTTTATTCATCGTCCAGCTTTTGCATACATGACATGCGATTGAAAATACCATGGCTTAGGTCAAGCACACCTTAGTCTTCAAGGTGACATCTTTGCTTTTCAACACTTTAAAGAGATCTTTCGCAGCAGTTTTGCGCAATGCAATGGGTGTCTTTATTTCTTGACTGCTGTTTAGCTTAACTAGTAAAAAATGTCTGCCTTGAGCATTATGTTCTTTTAAGAACTATCTATATGGGATCAAAGTTACAACAGGAACTTGAAAAATTAGATAGGAACCTTAGGAGACAGTGAGTTTATGTTAATGGTGGAGGAACAACTCAGAAAAGGAGAATGAGACAAAAAAAGACAGGATTTACCGGCTTGGCAGAGATTGGAGAAACTCTGAGAGCATGGTCCCTGGACACCCTTTTAGCTCAGTAATGAAATCACTCCTGAGGTTCACCCTTCAGCCCATGAAACAAAATGAGACTAAAGGGCCACATCAGCCCAGGGACAAAGACTGGAAGAAAGCGGGGAGAGCAGGGACGCAAAAGCTGGCAATAGGGAACCCAGGATCAAGAAGGGAGAGTGATGGCATGTCATGGGGTTGTTAACAAATGTCATAAAACAATACATGCACTGTTTAATGAGAAGCCAGCTTGTTCTGTAAACCTTCATCTAAAGTTCAATTAAAAAAAAGAAAATGAGGGTGAAAATTATTGCACAACTTTAAAAATGCAATCAATGTCACTGAATTGTACAAGTAGAAACTATTAAATTGGTGTGTTTTCCTGTGTATATTCTCAACAACAACAAAATATAATAAATACTCTATAATTCAGATTTTCTTTTCTTCATAATTTCATTAATGTATTGGTTTCTTTATATTAAGCTTGAAATTTGAAATTCAAAGATATTTAGAACAGTTGGCTATTTGTTTTCAAACATGTTCATGTTGCTCAATATTCTTGAAGTTACCTTATGTAAATATAATTAAATTTCACAGAAATTTTATGCACAAGTGGTTGATTTCTTAAAGTCTTTTTTTTCATACCTCTAATATTCAAGTTAATAGAATATTAAGTTAATAGTTAAAGAATAAAATCTCTATTGCTGAATTTTGGAACAAACTAATTTAATTCAGACTCTTAGTTTTCTTCCCACTTACTTAACATCCGTAATTAGCCTCAAATGAGACAGTTCTACTCTGTCCTATAAGGTTGCTATGAGTCGGAATCGACTCGATGGCACTGGGTTTTTGTTTTTTGAAGAGAGACTGAAGTCTAGATTTTTTTTCTTTCGTTTTTTTATTTTTCACAGACAGACGGCTAATGGTTATTTGTTGATGGCTGTCTGTAAGTTCAAAGCACTGGACATATATAGTCAGTGAAGCATTAAATATTTTACCTGCACATTTGGGACTTAAAATCATTCTACATTTAAGTCTGTTTATACCAAGCACATTCTGAATTCCCTAATGCACATTAAAAGCTTGCTAAAAATGAATCTGTTTTCCAAGTTTTTAAAAAATTATTTAACCATTCATTTTCAGTTATCTTTTTTTCAAGATTTGGCATTCACTTCTGGAGAAATATTTTTGCCACATACCTAAAGATTTTTTTTTTTTTTCCTTTGCAATATGAAGCTGGAATTCAAGAAACCATTAGTTTGTGGCTCTCTGTTTAGTGGGTTACCCCCCCCCCACCCCACCATGACCTTTGCTCAAGTCAAACCACCTGTTCCTTATGGATAAAGGCTAGTTTAATTGATCTGGCCTGGTTGTTTTCCAGTGGTCTATTGGTTCACTGCCCTTTAAAAGAGGAAGGACCGGGCTTGTTTAGACTATTTATCTATCCTTTTTTTTTTTTTTTTTATCTCAAAAGAACACATAGATGGACTTTAATAAACACTGCTTTGATGCCAGAATGGTTTCAGGTATATCTTGTTTTATATGATTTATAGAAAACACATCTAACTGCATTTTATATATATCATTTTACACAAAATAAGTCATATATATCTGAATATATATAATCTGTATCATCACTCACAAAAGTGTAATAGACACAGAGAGCACAGAGGGGTAGGTTGAGAATCAAGTGAAGAGAGTAGGGTGAGATTTTTTTTCATTCCCAAAGAATATGTGAGATCCAATTTTATCACTGCAGGTAAGTGAACCATGTGTGAAATAGATGGGATATTTCACACACCTGACAAGAAATTTGCATGCAGTTAAGTCACCAAAAACAAAACCAAACCCATTGCTATCAAGTTGCCTCCAACCCATAGTGACCCCATAGGACAGAATAGAAATGCCCCATAGGACTTCCAAGACAGATTTAGCAGATTGCAGCATCTTCCTCCTGTGGATTTGAACTGCCAACCCTTCCATTAGCAGCCGAGCACTTAACCACTGTGCCACAAGGGCTCCAAAGTTAGATCATTGTTAGTTGCTGTCAGATTGGTTCTGACACATAGTGACCCTACGTACAACAGAATGAAACGATGGATTGCACCATCCTCACAATCATTGTTATACTTCAACCCACTGTTGCAGCCACTGTGTCAATCCACCTCATTGACGGTTTTCCTCTTTTTCGATGACCCTGTACTCTACGAAGCATGATGTCCTTCTCCAGGGACACATCTCTCCTGATAACATGTCCAAAGTTTGTGAGACAAAGTCTCGCCATTCTTGCTTCTAAGGAGCATTCTGGCTGTACTTCTTACAAGACAGATTTGTCCGTTCTTTTGGAAGTCCATGGTGTATTCGATATTCTTTACCAACACCATAATTCAAAGGCATCAATTCTTCTTCTGTCTTCCTTATTCATTGACCAGGTTTCACATGCATATGAGGTGATTGAAAATACCATCGCTTGGGTCAGGTGCACCTTAGTCCTCAAAATGACATCTTTGCTGTTTAACACTTTTAAAGAAGTCTTTTGCAGCAGATTTGCCCAATGCAACACACATCGTTTGAGTTCCTGACCGCCGCTGTCATGGGTGTGGATTGTGGATGCAAGTAAAATGAAATACTGGACAACTTCAATCTTTTCTCCATTTATCATGATGTTACTTATTGGTCCAGTTGTAAGGATTTTTGTTCTCTTTATGTTGAGGTGTAATCCATACTGAAGGCTGTGGCTTTTGATCTTCATCAGTAAGTGCCTCGAGTCCTCTTCATTTTCTGCAAGCAAGGTTGTGTTATCTGCACACAGGAGATTGTTAAAGAGTTTTTCTCCAATCCTGATTGCACGTTCTTCTTCGTATAGACCAGCTTCTTGGATTATTTGTTCAGCATAAAGATTGAATAAATATGGTGAAAGGACTTGGGGACTTAAAATCACCTGTAAGGAAATACAAGATATATGCTATTAAAACACAAGTAGTGTCTGTGAATATACATATATATATATATATTTTAAGAGATACTATAAGCATTCTAAAGATCCCCAGTGGTGGTGACACAATGGTTACAGCCTTGGTTGCTAACCAAAAATTTGAACCCACCAGCCCGAGGGAGAAAAGACCTCGTGATTTTGTTTCCATGAAGATTACAACCCACAAAACATTAGGCCTATACTACTTTGTCCTATAGGCATGCTATGAATCATAATCAATTCATTGGCAGACAACAGCAACAAATATTCTAATTCTTAAACAATGATAAAGTCTAATTGTTCTATGAAATTTCAAAATCTAACATTTTGATCTATAGTACTTTCTCACATTTTCTCTTTTGATAAATTTTACAGTTTTGTTATATTAACTTTTCTAACTGTGTGATTTTCATTCTTTAGTCATTGGTTATTGTCAGTGCCAACAATGACACTGTCTGCTTTAGATTGTAAGTGCTCAGAGGACAAGGGCTCACCTAATTCCAATCCCATCAGCCTATTCTGTTAAAAATAAATTAAACTAGAGACACACAATAATGTGAAGGCGACATTACTTTTCTACCTGATGCTTTAGGCATGTAGATGCAAGCTTTCTGTAAACTGCTTGTTCAGTATTAAAATTACATCTTACATCACCTACATATTTATTGATTATTATGGTGCTGCTGCCTTGAATGTTGGCTATACCATGGACCACTGGAAGAACAAACAAATCTGTCCTGGAAGAAGTACAGCCAGAATGTTCCTTAGAAGCGAGGATGGTGAGGCTTCATCTCACATACTTTGGACACATTATCAGGAGGGACCAGTCCCTGGAGAAGGGCATCATGTTTAGTAAAGTAGAGGGCCAGTGAAAAAGAGAAAGACCCTCAATAAGATGGATTGACACAGTGGCTGCAACAATGGGCTCAAGCATAACAATGATTGCGAGGATGGTGCAGGATCGGGCAGTGTTTTCTTCTGTTGTACACAGGGTTGCTATAAGTCTGAACCAACTTGGTGACACCTACAAACAATAATAACAACTACCTTGAAACTTTTTTTTACTAATATGGGATAGAAATAGGATGTTGGTGATAGCAAATATACTAGGTAGTTTCACTTTACAAGAGTTTTTTGGTCTTTTTTCTTTCTTTTGGCTATTTTTTACTCACTGAAAATTTCTAATTGGCTGCTGATCTAACACTATTAACACTTTTTAGTAAACATTATGGGTTACATTATGAAGAGATGTAATATTCTGCTCCAACAAAGTGCAGTTTGAAAATCACTGTGTTTCCTTTATCCAGTGTTTTAATCTGTCATGGTCTTCACATTTTACTTGTGAAGCAATATCGTATTCTACAAACATCAGTGGATTTAAGGATGTAGGCTCCAACCTTGGCACTACCATAACCTACTACTGTGTGTTTTTAGATAAGCTAGTCTGTGTCTCTGAACTCCAGTTTCTTCATAGAGATTTGGACTCTAATTTCTCAATTTTAATATTCTGGCACTGTGCTATAGCTATGTCTGTATGATGTATTTTGCAATTAATTTGTTTCAGAAGACAGATACCCACACGTGTCTGACAGTTTGTTGTACTGTGGGGCCTTGCGTGTTGCTGTGATTCTGGAAGCTATGCCACCAGTATTCAGATACCAGTAAGGTCACCCATAGCTGACAGGTTTTAGCTGAGCTTCCAGACTAAGGCAGACAAGGAAGAAGGACCCGGCAGTCTTCTTCTGAGAAGACTTAGCCAGTGAAAACCTTATGAATAGCAGCAGAACATTGTCTGATATAGCGCCAGAAGATGAGCCCCCCAGGATGGAAGGCACTCAAGAGATGACTGGGGAAGAGCTGCCTCCTCAAAGTAGAGTCAGCCTTAATGACGTGGATAGAGTCAAGCTTTTGGACCCTTCATTAGCTGATGTGGCACAACTCAAAATGAGAAGAAAGCGCTGCAAACATCCATTAATAATTGGGACCTGGAATGTACGAAGTATGAATCTAGGAAAATTGGAAATCGTCAAAAATGAAATGGAATGCATAAACATTGATATAGGCATTAGTAAGCTGAAATGGACTGTTATTGGCCATTTTGAATTGGACAATCATAGGGTCTACTATGCTGGGAATGACAACTTGAAGAGGAACGGCCTTGCATTCATCATCAAAAAGAAAATTTCAAGATCTATCCTGAAGTATAACACTGTTAGTGATAGGATAATATCCATAAGCTTACAAGGAAGACCAGTTAATATGATTATTATTCAAATTTACGCACCAACCACTAAGGCCAAAGATGAAGAAATTGAAGATTTTTACCAGCTTCTACAGCCTGAAATCGACTGAACATGCAGTCAGGACGTATTGATAATTACTGGTGATTGGAATGCAAAAGTTGGGAACAAAGAAGTATCGGTAGTTGGAAAATATGGCCTTGGTGATAGAAAATGATGCTGGAGATCACATGATAGAATTTTGCAAGGTCAACGACTTCTTCATTGCAAATACCTTTTTTCACCAACATAACATGGACCTCACCAGATGGAATACACAGATATCAAATCTACTACTACTACAAAGAGACGATGGAAAAGCTCAATATCATCAGTCAGAGCAAGACCAGAAGCTGACTGGGGAACAGACCATCAAATGTTCCTGTGCAAGTTCAAGTTGAACCCGAGGAAAATTAGAACAAGTCCACCATAGCGAAAGCATGACCTTGAGGGTATCCCACCTGAATTTAGAGATCATCTCAAGAATAGATTTGACATGTTGAATGCTAATGACCGAAGACCAGAGGAGTTGTGGAATAACATCAAGGACATCATAATGAAGAAAGCAAGAGATCGTTAAAAAGACAGGAAAGAAAGAAAAGACCAAAATGGATGTCAGAAGAGACTCTGAAACTTGCTCTTGAACGTTGAGCTAAAGCAAAAGGAAGAAATGATGAAGTAAAAGAACTGAACAGAAGATTTAAAAGGGCAGCTCGAGGAGATAAAGCAAAGTATTATAATCACATGTGCAAAGAGCTGGAGATAGAAAACAAAAACGGAAGAACACTCTCAGCATTTCTCAAGCTGAAAGAACTGAAAAAAAAATCCAGGCCTTGAGCTTCAGCAGTGAAAGAAAATATTAAACGTCTCAGGAAGCATCAAAAGAAGATGGAAGGAATACACAGAGTTCAGCCATTTCAAGAGGTAGCATATGATAAGGAACTGATGGTACTGAAGGAAGAAGTCCAAGCTGAACTGAAAGCATTGGTGAAAAACAAGGCTCCAGGAATTGACGAAAAATGAATTGAGATGTTTCAACAAACAGAGGAAGCATTGGAAATGCTCATTTGTCTATGCCAAGAAATTTGGAAGATAGCTTCTGGCCAACTGACTGGAATATTTATGTCTATTCCCAAGAAAGGTGATCCATCAGAATTGGTGGAAGACTCATTAACAATCTTGTTATGCAGATGACACAAATTTGCTTGCTTAAAGTGAGGAGGACTTGAAGCACTTACTGATGAAGATCAAAGACCACAGCCTTCAGTATGAATTACATCTCAACATTAAAAAAAAAAAAAAACCCTCACAACTGGACCAATAAGCAAAATCATAGTAAACGGAGAAAAGGTTGAAGTTGTCAAGGATTTCATTTCACGTGGATTCACAAGCAACACTCATGGAAGCAGCAGTCAAGAAATCAAAAGATGAATTACATTGGGAAAATCTGCAAAAGACCTCTTTAAAATGTTGAAAGTCAAAGGTGTCACCTTGAAGACTAAGGTGCCCCGACCCAAGCCATGATATTTTCAGTCACATCATATGTGTGTGAAAGCTGCACAATGCATAAGGAAGACAGAAGAAGAATTGTCACCTTGAATTGTGGTGTTGGCAAAGAACATTAAATATACCGTGAACTGCCAAAAGAACGAACAAATCTGTCTTGGAAGAAGTACAACCAGAATGCTCCTTAGAAGCCAAGATGGTGAGACTAAGTCTTACATACTTTAAGTATGTTGTAGGAGAGGTCATTTCCTGGAGAAGGACGTCATTCTTGGGAAAGAACAGGTCAATGAAAAAGAGGAAGCCCCTCAAAGAGATGGATTGTTGCAGTGTCTGCAACAATGGGCTCAAGCATAACAACAATTGTGAACATGGCGCAGGACTGGGCAGTGTTTTGTTCCATTGTATATAGAGTGGCTGTGAGTCAGAACCAACTCAATGGCACCTAACAACAGAACAACGATGACAGATAAAGAGCCAAATATGCTAAGGATTTACATTTTATTTTAAAGTAGAGTGAATATCTCTAGAATAATATCACTCACACTCATTTTCATTTCTATATGCTAATTTTGGAAACTCTGGTCGTATAGTGGTTAAGGGCTACAGCTGCTTGACCAAAAAGTTGGCAGTTCAAATCCACCAGTCACTCTTTGGAAACTCTATGGGGCAGTTCTACTGTGTCCTACAGGGTCACTAGGAGTCAGAATCGACTGGATGGCAATGGGTTTGGTTTTTTGGATGCTAATTTTGAGTGGGAAATAAAGGTAGATTTGTAGCTGCTGTGCCAGGAATAAACTCGTTCGCTTTATCTTGTATGTGGATTCAGAAAATGAGATTGAGAGCTTCAGGGCCTTGTTCAGATGGTAACTAGGGCTCTTAATTCTGCAACATACCATGATCCTGTTACTCTATTACAAATATTTTTTATTCTCTGAGTCAGAAACCAAAAGGATCCAACATGTCCTTTCTTTAAGTTACTCCATCTACCAAACAGAGTCGGTGTTTTCTTTTTTTGTGATTCTAGTATAATTTATGTATTACATGTTCAGAATAATTTATTCTTTTTAGACTAGCAACATCTCCATTTATTTGTGACCACAGTTTTAAGCAATTGCAAATTCAAATCTCAAAATAAAAAAATGAAAAATCTAAGTGTAAACAGTGAAAAAAAATGCTGAAAAGAATCAAAGATGTCATAGGAAATGCAATGTAATTATTTGGTTCATCAAACTGAAGGAGCACCCTCACTGGATGTTAAATATAATAACTTAAATCATAGCGAGACTAAACCGGACAGAGATGGGCGAAAATAGGAACTGCAGAAAAAAGAGGATATGTGAAGTACCTTTGGGGACTGAAATGGTGGGAGAGCTTCCTGACACCTGAACAATGGTGGGAGTGTCTACAGATAACAATCAGAGAGAGGGAGAGAAACATCCTTTACAGCGTTGCAATATTCTGAGGACATTTAGTTTCAAGGACAAATTAAGTTGTGCACAACTCAGTAACCCTCTAGGGATTCTCAGTGCCAATTCAAGACAAAAGTTCACCAATTAGAACAGTACAGCACTGTGGAATTACAGAGCATTGGGGAAAGCAATATTTCGTACTTCAAAGTGCAGAAAATAGCAACATATTACTCCATCGTTCAGTTGATCAGTTGTTCACAATGATTTCGAGTCATCAAGAAAATTTTTTAACGTATTTTGAGAAACTTCTATATTCTGAAACGGAATTACTACACGTTCAAAATATCTTATAGACAAAAAAAATACAAATGATAATAACAACAACAACATACACACAAACACACTTTTGAGGAGTGTGAAGACCTGGGTTCTAATACTGAGTCTTTGACTAAAAGGTAAGTGACCTTGAAAAAAATCATTTAACTTCTCTGAACTCGAGTTTTTTCTTCTGTTCAGTGAAAATATCTGTTCTACATATTTCGCAGACTGGAGATGATAATTAAAACCTAACTGAAATAATGTATGTTGTTTGAGTAATTGAAATATATAATATATACGTGCAAGGTTTTTTAAGGTTGTATTGGAGCTCTGGTGGCACAGTGGTTAACAGTGCATCTACTAACCAAAAGGTCAGTAGTAGTTTGAATACACCAGCCACTCCTTGGAAATCCTGTGGGGCAGTTCTGCTCTGTCCTGTAGGGTCGCTATGAGTTGAAATCGACTCGACGGCACTGGGTTTTAAGATGATATTGTTTTTATTGAAATGTTTAAGGTTTGAACATATAGTTCAAGAGAACTACAATCCTCCCTTTTCTAAAACACCTCATTTCTCAGGCCTGGTGACTCAGGACTGTAGAATGAAGCAGTTACTATTGATTTCAAGGACGAGAATTTTTCAGAGGAAAGGTGAGCCAAGTAAGCAAAGAATTAGTGGGGTTGCTTTATTTAGATACTGGAAATGGAATGTGATTTCTGTTGTACTTAAACTTGGTGCAATTTCTGGTTTATACATATCACAAGGTAGCTTGCAAATGAATGCAATTTTGCAGCTTCCTAAAAGCATACAGAAATTTAATTGATGCTCTGTGATGCTAGCTTTAAGCATGATTTTATAAAAGATCAAATTTGCATTTAATGGAAACGTAACATTGACACATACTTGTCAAAGATATGAAGGAGTTGGCATTTTAGTGCCTACAGCCTCTGCTTTAAGGGAAGTGCTCCTAAAAGGAACCCTAGGGGAACCTTTGCCAACTTTGGCTCCTTAAGTTGACTCTGTTAGTTTCACCACCCTGTGATTCCATCTCCAGTTATATAAGAACATACTTATTGCACGTCTTTATATGTACTTCCATCCTACCTAGCTGAAAGTGTTGTAGTTTCATAAATATGGTGAATTTCTTATCAGCTTTGTCAGTGCTCAGCAGTGGGTTGGGGTAAGGTAATAAATCTCTTTTGAATAGATTTGGTTATTGTAGATGAACAGCATGATACATGAGGAAATATTGACTATTCATGTTTTCTTGCAGAATGAGATCTGTATCAAAATAAAGAACATCTATACCAAAGTCATGTTCTGTTATAAAATGAAACAGTATTATGCTTTTGTGATTGGAGGCAGACTAGGGTGAATTTGGGTCGTATATTGCAGTTTTTCAAATTCGGTAATTTTTTGATGAAAGGGCAGACCAGAGGATTTGCAAATTCATTTAGAAGGGGATGAGGACAATGAACAGTTACTTCTTCCCAGTTTTTCATTATAGAATTTGCTGCAAAGCAAAAATAGGAAAGAGCAAGATAAGATCTCTCTATATTTGGATACTTTCTACTATAGATTTTTAAATATATTCTTTGCCATTGAAAGACTGTTCTCACTGTTTTTACGGAGGGGAATGAAGCTGTTTTCAAAGGTAAGGGGACAGCAAGTAAATGGCATTATGCCACGCCATTTTGTGAATCTTGCTCCCGGCTCCAGTTTGTAGGGTGGTGATATAAACAGGATAGCAGCAACCTGAGTACACTGGGAGCTCTCCCACCCATTTCACCCATGGGCGATTCATTTGAATCAACAAGCTCTAATTTTGGATGGAAAGTTTAGGCTCATTGTTCATTTATCACTTCCTGTAAGGCACTTTAAAACCAGAACAGATCTGTTTAAATGTCCAGACATTTTGATAGGAGCATGGTGGGTAGATGAGAAAGGAAGAAAAGGAAAAGGAGATTGTGCCTCTAGAGACACTGGCTCAGGCTGATGTCCCTAGATCTTCTTTCCATTTTCTAAAAGTCTGTGTCTATTGTATGTAATAGACTTTTACTTAATTTTAGATAAGAGAAACCCAGGGTAAAACCCCCAGGATTCTGTGATTGCCAATTTTTTTTATCTTGGACAAAACACCCCTGTCAAGTCGTGATAGTCATAGCTTAGTTGGGAGTGGCATGAGGTCATGATATAGCTTGAATGATGGCAGCAGACATCGAGGCCACTTGACTGCTCAGGAGACCAACATCTCGTGCTCATCCTAACTGGGAGCTGGGCTTCACCAAAGGGTCAAGGGTGCCTTAAAATGGGTCATAGTTATGGTTCAAAGCAATATGCCAGGGAAGGATTGCTGATAGAGGAAAGCCCCCTTTCCATTGCCATGGAGTCAATTCCTACTCAAAATGACCCTATAGAACAGAGTGGAAATGCCCCACAGGGTTTACAAGGCTATCAGTCTTGATGGAAGCAGACTACCATATCTTTCTCCTGTAGAGCGGTTGGTAGGTTGAATCTCTGATCCTTCGGCTAGCAGCAGAGTGCTTTAACCAGTGCACCACTAGGGCTCTGGAAGCTCTCTAGGGGGGAAGAATCTGCAACCACTTGTGTCCCTGGGTCTCAGAAATTTCAGAGGGGCAAAGGAGACATCTGTTTAATTAGTGTGAAATGGCTTACAGACTAGAAGGTCACGATGGCCATAGAGCTAAAATGGAGCAGAACATGAGCCAGATTTGTCCATCTTTCCCTGAGAGGGATTTAAGAAGGAGGCTTAGAGGAGAATCAGAGAATGCCTGTAAATCTAAGCACAGTGGCAACTTGAATCCATTTCAGGTTGGCTGTTCTGGTAGCTTTGTCTAGTGCCCAGTGAGATGGGAGTGAAGTGAGAGTCCCTGGCTCTGTCAACCCAAACTCAAAGGTTACCAGATTTTATTTATGCACCTATTTTATCTCATAATTTTTTTGTTTTTAAATCACAACTTTAATCCTTTCTGCTGTAAAGGAGGCTGCATGGAAAAAAGCATATGCCACACTTTTCAGCTCAACAACGTCTAATAATTTAGCAGAATGAAATTGGAGGAGGATATGGGACGTAGCCCACAATAAACTAATATACCTAAACATTTCTTTGAAATTCCATGTCTTATCTTAAAACCTTATAAATTTAGCATCATATTACTACTAGATTACTAGCCATGTTTATTTTAATATAAAATAATGTATTAAATGCTTTCTAGTTATAACCTTAACAAGGCGGCATGACATAGTTCTGTCTAAATGGGCCATGATTTCAGAAGTATATGTTAGAGTTCTGTCGCTGGTTTTTCGACCTCAGCCAGGTTAGTTACTATCTCTAAATCTCTGTGTCCTTGTATAGAAAATGCACAGAAAGGACACTTAGAAGGGTGGTTTGCTCTAAGTATTAAAAGAGAAAATGCTGAGCACTAATAGGCTCTCAGTACATTACGCTAGTAGAAGATGTTGTTGTTGTAATAAATTGTAATGGGGAGGAAGTTGTAATGGAGAAGGGAGAGTATGGTGGAGCTGAGCCTCCCTGCCAGTAAGCAGATGCAGAGCTGCAAGGAGCTGTGGTGGCAGAACCACACGGGTGGACTTTGATAACCGACTATCCAGCAAACGGGCTAGAGGAGTCAATATGATTCCTCACTTTTGTCTTTGTCCCTGAGTATTTCTTTTCCCATCTCTTTTTTTCTACTAGGGGTCCTCATATTTCCTTCTTTTAATGCCTGTGGGAAGGTTGAGACTATCCTTTAATTGAAAATGAGTTCATTTTTAGTTTTTATTACTGTTGCCGTCATCTTAGATATCATATCGAAAAGAATTTTCAGAGTTTTATTTTCCTCCTGAGACTAGTGAACGCATAGGTAATGATTTCATTACTGTGTTCATAGGGATTGTTCACAGTGACAGGAGATTTGCCCTGCCCCCCCTCCCCCACCAGACCCTGACCATAGGTGCCAGCCAACCTTTATCAGTGGCCCTTCACAAAGTCTTTACCTGGGCCATGTTACTAGATTTGAATCATTGTCTCTTGAGGGAGGAACAAAACAAAACACCAAGCAACTTTTTAACATAGATTAAAATTATGAGGATTTGTTACTCTGGAAATAAGAGTCTGACTAAGCAGGGAATGGCTACGATAAATGTAGAATTATTCAGCAGAGCATTGTAGTGCTTTTAAAAGCAAGATTTTAAAAACAAAAGAAAGCATTACATTTATCCTTTTTTTTTCTTTTTTTTTTTTTTTTGCACTTTCACTTAACAGAAAAAGGACTGGGGGAACTTATGGATATACATCTACCACCTTAGTTACTTTTGTATTCTTAAAGAGTTTCACATCTTTTATACTAAAGAATAAGTGTTCATCCAGAGTAACATAGTACTCATTTATAAAGCAAATTGGATTGTAGATACCTACTTTTTTCACCTTCAGCAATTCCTTCTGCACCTAGTGAAAGATTTCAGTGCATCTGGTTGCAGAGCAAAGATAGAGAGACCTGGTAGTTTGCAATGATTGAAGAGTACCACATCTACCACATCCAAATTTCAGGTTGGGCTTTAGGGGCCTTGGTTCAGGAGAAGATATTACCCAACTCAAGGTTCAGTCTTTTCTCTTTCTCTCCAACTTTGGGCCTGGCCTTGGACAGCAAGGAATGCTTGGGACCCTTCCTGCCCGATGTTCTAGGTCAGTGTTGAGCCAGTCTTGGAGCCATTTCTCCTCCAAACTTGGTGGTACCATCTTCTATTGTCCAAATTCCTGACTCAAGTCTCTTGGTGCCTAGATTCAGTCCCAAGTGCTCCGTCTTTAAGGATCTTGCTGATCAGATCTGTATTCTCAGCTTGTGGAAACCAAGTTCTGTCTGGCCTCCTTGAACTCATCTTTTATCCTAGATCCATGTACCTTCGTGATGGCACTTCATTGACAACTGTCCTTTGTGTAAGTACCTGGCTTCTGTTTAACCCCACAGGTTTGCCTGACCATCACTTGTAGGATGTTCTATCCTTGCCTGAGCCCTGGTATGACTGTTGACAGGCAGGGAGCAGCAGTAACTCTATCAAATGTTTGTGCACTTGCTCCTCACTCCATTTAAGTTTGTTCCAAACAGCAAACTAGAGTCTTGGTCTTGATGAGAGAATTTTGCAATGGTAGCATGAATAGTATATTAAAAAAAAAATACACATACACAAACCTCAAAAACTAACAAACAGAAACACTAAAATAGTTGAGGTGAATTACCAAATTATTTCTTCTGGTTTTCCTTTCAAAATAGGATTGCTATTAGAAATTTTTTAAATTTATCAATAAACACTATTGTTCTTTATAAAGCAAATGATTCGCACACAAAATGTAGTATTCTTTCTTCTACCCCCTACATACCCTAGAGGTGAAATAGGTAGAAAATTCAAATAAAGAAGAAGAATTTTGGTAGCTTCATGGGTGTTTACACTGTAGCAAGTTAGAATCTGAGAGCCAAGGCTTTACTCAGTATCACTAATATGACTCAGGCTTATTTGGTTCAGCTCTTTTATCACTGTCTATGACTGCATTTCTTTTTTTTTTTCCTCACAGAGAAATAAAATGGTATGGTGCAGAAAGAACTCCATTAAAAGCATTGGAACATTAACCTTTTTCAGTTTCTCTGTACTGATATAAACGAGATAATTACATACTGTGTTTGAATTCACGTGGGAAGTCTGATGGGATATTGTGAGAATTCATCTACAGGTTGTTGAAACTTTATGGAAATATGAAAGATACATATTGGGAAAACTGCAACAATAAGAAAATGCACCATTGTTTTACCAAATAATATGAAACAGGAAGGTAGGCTTGAGAAAACAGTGATGGGTCATGAAGATGAGATGGTTGTAATCACTGGTTTCTAAGGCTTTACTTTGTACTTTCTTTGGCAAGAATAGAGACAATGCCAGAATCTATGAATGTGTGTCATAATTACATGCAACTACATTCACAATGACCTGCTCTTGACCCTTATCTGAGAACAATTTAGTAGTTGTTTTCTTTCCAATGCAGTGGTTGGAATCTCTCTTTCTTCTCTTTAAATGAATGGCTAAATTCATCGCTATAGAACTACAGATGATTTAATTTAACATGAAATGAATAAAAAATGGACTTACTCCCACCTTGATTGATGTCAGCATTTTCAAAGTGAATGAAGTATCTTTTTATGCCTGAGATTGGACAAGATTTAAGGGAGAAAGGGTTTAAAATGCAGGGCTAAGGAAGCATCACATTGTCTGTCCCCTGGGAGGAAAGAAATCTGTCCTCATTTTGAAATAGCTCTTGGCTATGGCTCAGAAACACTCAATGGGCAGCTTTAGAATTTGTGGGACTTTCTTTGACAAAGAGAAGAATCACTGTATGTCTGTGCACTATTAAGGGAGATAAACAAGCTAACAAGTAGATGTAGAAATTAGTATGTACTTGTAACAAACAAAAGGTAACATATAAAATATTCTTATATTTGTTTTGTATTAGAAGGCATTCTGCATTCTTGTGTAACTGTAAGTTTAAAATTTTCTGGGAAGCTTCTTTTTTAAAATTTTTGTCCTGTATTCAGATCATGTGTTCCATATTCCACATTAAGGAATATACAAGATATATATGAATGGTATGTTACTTAATATACCTTCAAAGAGACTTTCACCATAGCCTTGGAGTTTTTCGTATTCTGCAATCTTCAAAAATACCTTTATCTGGAAAGTAGGAAACATTTCCTCATTTTGCAGTGGAAGTGAACTGGGCCAAGTCTTTTCCTGGTTCCTATCAATTACATCTTCCTTTCCCACACTCTAAGGTCTAATCTAACATTTCCCTCACCTTTATATTGCAGGCAATAGAAACCGCCAAACTTAAAATCAGTTTTGAACTTGAAGAGTTTACGTAGGGTCAATGGAATTGAAAGTTAGGATTATTTTCTGTTTAAAAGGTACTTCAACCAGAAAAAAAAAAAGAAAAATCAATAACTGTTTTTTTGTTATTTATCTGACACAGTCTAAGAAAATGAGCCATTCAGGAATATGCCAAGGTAAAGCCCTGAAAATTAGTTTACTTTCAAACTGTTTTAGAGGCGTCCTTCTAGAGTAAAATCACTTTGTAAAAAATAAAAGCCATTGCCATTGAGTTGATTCTGACTTATAGCAACCCTGTAGGACAGAGTGGAACTGCCCCATAGGATTTCCAAGGAGCAGCTGGTGGATTCGAACTGCTGACCTTTTGGTTAGCAGCTGAACGCTTAACCATTGCTCCACCAGGGCTCCTTGTAAAAAATAGGGAGACTTATTTTTAAGACTCCTTGATGGTACCACCGTGAAAACAAGCATATTATCAAAGTATATACTCTGCCATGAGAAGGCTTCCTATCTGACTTAATCGATTTCATTTAGTGTTTAGAATATAAGTTATTCAAGAAAGATTTAGCCCTTCTCCCAAATAACACTCTGAGTTTTCTCTTTTCTCCCCTTTCATCAGATTTTATAGGCGAAGGTTAAAAATGGATTACCTGCCAGAATATTAAGTAGCCACAAATGAGTAATCTCAGGAAAGAGAAGAAATAATCAGAATACAAGGGATGGCCCAGTTATCCTGCCTTGGTGATGGCAGAGATGTCAATACATTGCTGGTATGTACACTAAATAGCTTGGCCATTTATGGACACAGTCAGATGAACTTGCTATCTTCTGGAATCATTGTCCAAGGACAAGCAAAACAGAGACTTACCTCCAAAAACTGGTTATCTGCAGTGATCACTTTATTTCAGATTTATTATACAGAATTATGAAACTCTATTTCTGAAAAAACAAAACAAAACAGATTTGAGGCTTAGAAGCTTAGAAAAACAATTTTTATAATATTTATTTGGTAATCATGAATGGACACAAAAACATATGATAAATATACTGTGGTACTTTTACCTCACAACTGGACCAATATGCAACCTCATGATAAACAGAGAAAAGATTGAAGTTGTCAAGAATTTAAATTTACTTGGATCCACAGTCAACACCCATGGGAGCTGCAGTTAAGAAATCAAATGGTGCATTGCATTGGACAAATCTGCTACGAAAGTTCTCTTTAAAATGCGAAAAAGCAAAAATGTCACCTTGAAGACTGAGGTGCGCCTGACCCAAGCCATGGTGTTTTCAATGGCCTCATACGCATGTGAAAGCTGGACAATGAATAAGGAAAACCGAAGAAGAACTGATGCCTTTGAATTGTAGTGTTGGCGAAGAATGTCGAATATACAATGGACTGCCAAAAGAACAAACAAATCTGTCTTGGAAGAAGTACAGCCAGAATGCTTCTTAGAAGCAAGGATGACAAGACTTTGTCTCACATACTTTGGACATCTTATCAGGAGAGATCAGTCCCTGGAGAAGGACATCATGCTTGGTAAAGTGGAGGGTCAGCAAAGAAGAGAAAGACCCTCTACAAAATGGATTGACACAGTAGCTGCAACAACAGGCTAAGGCATAACAACAATTGTGAGAATGGTGCAGGACTGGGCAGGGTTTTGTTCTGAAGTGTATAGGGTCACTATGAGTTGGAACCAACTTGACAGCACCTAACAACAGCAATTCTTACCTTTTAGAATTTACAATTGTCTTTGATTAAATTGGTTACAATTTGAACAGTACTTGTAGGATGATGAAACTTCACCAGTAAATATTTGTTATCTATCTATTCCATGCAAGGCCCTAGGGATAGAGTGATGCATAGGGAAAACATGGCACCTGCTTTCAAAGAGCTTATATTCTAATGAAACAGATAATGATAAATTCTAAGAAGAAAATGAAACAGTATAAAGCAATGGAGTATAGCAGGTGGTGTTGAGTTGCCAGGGAAGCCATCTTTGAGAAGACAGAACTAAGACCTGAAAGATGGAAAGAACACCACATGAAGATCAAGGGCAAAGAACTTCAAGGCAGAGGCAACAAGAAGTGTGGCATAGGGGAAAAAAAAAAATGGATGAAAGGCCCTGAGACTGGAAGGAGCATAATGTGTTCAAGGAACAAGGGAAAAAAACCAGTATAGCTGGAACATTGTTAGAGAGGATGAACTTGGTAGGAAATTAAGTTAAAAAGGTAAGTAGTCCTTGTAGGACCATGGCAAGAAGTTGAAAGTTTATTGCAAAAATTCATTGAATGTGGCAGACATTAGATTTTAAGTAAGTGATGTCAGTTCCATCACTCTGATGCTGTATAAGAATCAGTTACAGGGAACAAGACTAGAAGCAAGGATTCAAATTAGTACATCATAGCATTTTATATATTAGCAGTGGTGTAAGTGAAAGATGGTAGTGACTTGGGCCAATGTCATGTCAGTTAACATGAAGAGATGGAGCAGATTTTTAAAATCTTCTGGAGAGAGAGTTAGCAGGACTTGCTGATGAATTGGATGAGGGGGTTGAGAGAAAGATGTGAATCTTAAGTGACATAGGGCTTTGACTGGAGCAATGAGGTAGATGGCACTATTGACTGATGGGGGTAGACTGAGAATAAATGGTTGGATGGATATGGAGTTCTGTTTGGGACATGGTCTCACTAGGCATTTAAACAGAATTGCTGTAAGAGTCTTGAGCAAATGGTAGAGAATTGGAGATAAGATGTTTTGAATCTTTAATATATTTTTTAAAAAAGTCTCCATGGAGTCAATTTTGACTCATAGTGACCCTATAGGACAGGGTAGAACTCCCCCATAGGGTTTCCAAGGAAGTGGTTTGTGGATTCAAACTGCTTACCTTTTGGTTAGCAGCTAAGCTCTTAACCACTTCACCACCAGGGCTCATTTAGCATATTTAAAAGCCATTGTACTAGATTCATTTACCTTGGGAGTATAATAAAAAGTATAAAACTGGGTCACTCCAAAATTTAGACATCAGTAGATAAAGAAGAGTCCACAAAGGGGATTAAATAGGAAGACATGGTACAAAAGATACTAAAATATGAATAATAAAGAGTTTCAGGAACACTAAGTTGGTACACAAATGTGAAATGCTCATGAGAAGTCAAGAAAAGGAGGACTGAGGCATGGACACAGAATTGGTATCATGAAGGAGGCTGGTGATCTTGGTAAGTGCAAACCAAAAAAAAAAAAAAAAAAAACAAACCCAGTGCCGTTAAGTCGATTCTGACTCATAGCAACCCTATAGACAGAGTAGAACTGCCCCATAGAGTTTCCAAGGAGCCCCTGGCGGATTCAAGCTGCCGACCCTTTGGTTAGCAGCTGTAGCATGTAACCACTATGCCACCAGGGTTTCCTTGTCAAGTGCAGTTTTATTGAAATTGAAGGGATAGATGTCCAAGTGCAATGGGTTGAGAAGGTGAGATAGGGAAATAGAAACAAGGTCAAATGACTCAAGAACTTTTGCTGTAAAGATGAGCAAAAGAAATGGGTGTAGCTGGAGGGAGACATAGGAATATTTCTTTTTTTTCCTTAAGAAGGGAGATACTAAATGGCAAGATACGAATATTTGAGGATGTGAGACAGTATGGAATCCAGGGCACACAGGATAGGATAATCTTTGAAAGAAAAAGCAGGAAAAGTCGCCTTTTAGGAGATCAAGGTTGTGCCATGACATGGGCTCAGATGGCCAGGTGCCACAGATAGGTGCTCTTGCAGATGAAAAATTCCTATTGGATGACTTCTTTTGTCCTAAGTGGTAATGAAGCACCTTATAAATTGAGATGAGGGTTTGGAAGAGAAGAAAGGAGATGTGAAACAGTACAGAAAAGTGGGAGAGCAAACTTACAAAGCAGTGTTAAGAGTTCAGTTGAAAATAGTAGTTATCGCTATTAAGTTTGGCTGGAGTGCCCAGTTTTCAGATTTTTTCTCTAGAAATATTCAGCTGCTTGGGTCCAGGGACTAAGTGAGTGAATGTCTGCATTTAATCAGTGTGATGATTATAAAATCATTATGCTATTGCTTCCTGTATGTTAACTTTTGCCATAACATAATTAAATTATTATTTTTAGTGGCTTTTGATAGGTGAATAAAATATATCACTTTTTGTAGGAAGATTTATTTTCAAGTTAAATAGTAAGCTTTGCATGTTTCTGATGGCTTATAAAGAAGAATTAAAACAAAAGAACTCTACCTGTCAGCTGCTCAGTTCTTAGAGATATGTTTGAGTCTTTAGGATAGTGGTGAAAGGGTAGAGCCTGAGTACTAATCCCCATTCTACCAGTGACTAATGTGATCCTGGTTCTTTCTGAAAGTAATCATTGTTTTTAACTGAAGGGACCTCATGGGTTCCAAACTAAATTCCTGCTCTAGACTTTATGAGTGAAAAACAAACATGTAAAGGTTAAGTATTACACTTAATAGAGGTTCAGCTGGTAGAACTGTTAATCCAGTGTTGTTTTTGCTATACCATAAAAGTATTTTAAACCTTTTGTTTCTCATTTATGAGGATAGTATATCCATTGACTGTCTTTAGGTGCTGTTAGAAGTATAGAATATAGATGAGACAAATCTCCATAATTCTGGCTTCTGGTAATTGGATCTTGGTTCTTTGTTGTAGTGTTATAAATACAATGAAGTGCATAGAAATATGAAACTCATGTCTTGTTTTTAAAGTAACTAAATATTAGAAAATAATATGGAAATTTACTACATTACTTCTGGTTTAGCCACCAAAGTAGCAACTTATAAATATCAGATATTAGTAGTTTCCTCATCACAGATTCTTTTATTTCCCTAGTAATATATGTATCTGGTTTTGTCAATATACTAGCAACTCTAAAGCTTTCAATTTGTCAGACTAGAAGAACAAACAAAACATCAGGGATACTGTGTTTGATCACATTTCCAGTTTGTAAACAAGTCTTGGTTGGATAGCTCTGTTTATGAAGTGGAAATGTAGTCAACAAACACAAAGTCCTACAGTCCGCATAGAAAGTTAAATCTGCGTCTGATTTTTACACGATCAACTACATAAAATATGGGTGCATTTAAGTGGTGCATACCTATTTCTCTTTTTGTACTCAAATATTACATGTTTACAAAGGGACACTGACCTGGAAGCAGATTGAAACAGTTACATGTTAAAAGTTTTTGGGGACAACAGATTGCAAAATAAAAGTTTATTTTCTGATTCTTGCACTTTCCATCGTTATACAGAGTCTGAGACCACATTTTGACTTTAGCATTCTCTCTGCTCATTTTCCTTTCATTTTAAACTTATTGCCTCATCCATTAATTTACAGAGTTAAAAAAATCATAGCTAAATTCTGTTACCTCTGATATGTGCTCTCCAACAGTGCACATCTAAACAAGGCTATAGCTGCTCTGATCCAACATCTTATGCGTGTGATCCTTCGGTAAGAAGGAATGTGAAAGGTGAGTGGTCAGCAGAGTGTCCAGATTCTTAAATGAGCATCAGCCCTTGAAGCCATGCTCACCTGCAATAAGGGCTTTGAAAACTTGGCTAATTAGAATCACTATGTTAAGTGAGAGGAGAGATTCTATTGACACCCCGGTCCATTCCTAAAGGCCTTCTCTTTAGCAGCTTTCTACAGCAGGGATGATCCCCTGGACAGGGCCAATTAAGGGAACAAATCTTAATTCTATATCCCAACAACTTCTTTCACAACAAATTGAATAAGTCAGAATGTTTTAGTGCTGAACGAATAATAAATTTGAAGCCCTGGTCAAAATTCTGAAAACTAGAGTCTACATACAGTATTTGTTTGAATTCTGTGACATAACATTGTAACAACCCTGACATTGCAACAACCCATGAACACAATATTCTTAGAAACTATCTTCAGTTCCCACTTTTGAAGGCACTTGGCAGTTATATAGTCAGAAAGTTAGTATTCATTGCAGGTTTGTATAGATTCTCACATAGAAGGACTAACTAGGAAAGCATCATCTTTATGGATGAAGGGTTGTTACTAGATGGGCATTTCTCTTCAGTTGTCACTTATTGCAAAAAGTGCACTCTTGGCAGAGAGTATCCTTTAGGCTTCGTTGAGCACACTATTAAGGATCAGGTCAAATTCTGGGGTTTTCCTTGGAATTTTTTACAGGCTAAGGAGGAGCCCTCCACTTGCTTTTAAGCTGGCTTCCCCTCTGAGAGGCACCTGCTTCTCTGATTTCTGGCTCCAGACAAAGCCTCTTCTCAGGAGGTTGCTGAGGGAGCAAATCTGCACAAACCAATTTGCTCCGTATTGTCCAGCCCTCCATATGCCCAGCCTAACCTGAGGGCTTCATGCTTAGAAACAACATCTGAAACCTTCTGGAATAAGAGACAAAGAGTTGAGATAGATAATACTTTTCTTCTCCTGCCTCCTCTGATGTACCAGCTGGAACACTAAACTACAAACCTCAGAAATATGGGTTTGAATCCTGGTTTTACCCTTCACTAGCTGTGTGTCTGTAGACAAGCTGCTAACCAAAAAGGCCAGCAGTTTGAATCTACCAGCCACTCCTTGGAAACTCTATGGGTCAGTTCTACTCTGTCCTATAGGGCTGCTATGAGTCAGAATCAACGGCAGTGGGTTATTTGATAAAACTGTTGAAATAATTAAATGTGGTATTTTATATGAAAGTGTGCCTAGAATAGAGTAGATCCTAGACAGATATTAGTTTTTATCCCTGAATCCTTGTTTTGCTTCCAGGAAAGAGTACACAGTAACGGTGGTTGAGGAATGGTCGTAAGGCTTCATATTTGGTGGTTCCCTCCTGATCTCGCAAATTAGGTCCTATGCATTAGGGAAGTCTTCTTTATGCCCTCTGTATGCCTTGCTCCCTCACCTCTACTTTTTTATACTTCTAATGATCTTTGCATAGTTTCTTCATTTCTTTGTTGGGATTGAAGTGAGGAGTCCAGTAAGAAATATTTTCTGGTATGACACACCTCCCTAACAGATGTCACTTGTGTATGTACTGTTAACACTTGTTCTTCTCTATCCATGCTTTCAACAAAGGGAGTAGCATGAGTGTCATAATCTTGTTAACAGATTGTCTTTAGACGTATCTTGCAAGGTATATTGTCTACTTCTTTTTCCTCATTGTTTTATCTTTATTTCCTTGTAACACAGTAGTTACAATAATAATCCCTTGTTGAAAGAGTAAATGTAGCAGCCAGAGGTTGAAGGAAGACTTGGAGGTTTAGGGATTAGTGAGAGAAGGGGTAATAGTAGTCAGGTGGATGAGGGGAGACAGTGCAAAGGATTTATAATTTCAGGAACCTAAAACTTTTACTTGGTAGGAAGAGTAAGGAAGAATCTTTGGAATACTCGAAATCATCAAAATAGAGTACTTGTGAAGTACTTTTCCCTTCGTCTGTAGAGTAGTATTTCAGGAACTCAAACAAAAGTGAAGTGGTTAAGAGAAAATTTTGACACTGAGAAAGCTGGGATGCAATAAGTATGGAAGATGTTGAATGGAAAAAGGTTTACATATGAGGCAATGGACTAATTACAGGAATAAAGAGTTTAGTTATTTCAGGCCACCTGAAGGTTTCATAGGCCTACGGAGTCAGGACAGGGTGTTACCCAAGATCAAGAGGATCAAAGAGTCAATTGTAAGTCCTAGGTTACTGGTGAAATGGTAAAAGAATTTTGAAGGAGGTGCTCAGGTTTCTCCCTACCTTGCCTCCCTCTCCAGGGAGTGGACGGAAATCTCTAGGAAAAATGGCAAGCAGAAGCCTAGAGAGTGACACTGAGGTCTGGAAATGAGCTTCCTTGGACTCTACTCATTCGTAGGCAGAAGTAAAAATAGGGTTCCAGAATAAGCTTCCCACCTAACCTGCAAATAACACAATGTCAGCACTATCAAATACCTTGGAGACCATTAGGTCTAATCCCAACTTGCCTTTTACCCCTTTATATCTGTCATTACAAGAAGCCTGGGTCTTTCAGGTCATCCCACATTACCTGTAATCTCTATGTTGCTATGTACTACATCCCCAAATTCAAAACCCTTTGACTGTCCCTCTTGGAGCTCATACTGTCTCACTAGCTTCTTCTCTGAATGGTCCCTTCAGAGAACTGCAGACCTTTCAGGTAATGGCTGTTTCTCTCCTTCATCATTCCTGCCAGTAGGCCTGAAGGTAGGCTAGGCATTGTTGCTCCTTCCAGGTGTTGTCCATCTTTCCTTCCTAAAACCCTTGAGCTTTAATCTTTATGCCGTCATAAAGTTTGTTATACTATATCCCTTGCTAAACTTCCTTTCTGTCCCTGGGTCACTTCCAGCCAATTCATTGAAGATTTTGGCTCCTGACTCAGTGTTACTGTCATCAAAACTTCTGTTATTATTGACGACTTCAAATCCACATTAATGAATTTTCTAATACCCTGGTCTCTCTCCCTTGACTTTCATTCCTAGAATCATCTTGTTCTATATCTATCAACATGTGACTATGGAGCATTTGCATGTGACTAGTGCTTTTTTTTAAGTGCTCAAAATATTTGCTTTTTTTTGACATTTCTTTACCTGTACATTAATGACATTAATGACACTCATTTTGTACAGCCATCACCAGAGTTCAGTGCCCTGTAAGCAATCCTCTGCTTCTTTATGTCCTCACTTCACTCTTCAACCAACTTGGATTCCAGGGTAACCAAATTGGATTTCAGAGTCCATCAATGTAACCACTGCCTTGCATACATCTGCAACTCCATTGTCCCTCTTTCTCTTCATCACACTGACAAAACTGCAACCCTGCTTAAATCCAGCTCTTCACCTACTCCAAACCTGCACTTGTAGCACTAAACATGGCTAAAGAAGAACACAATACCATTCTTACTGGCTAAATTCATGAGGATTAGCCTTTTCCACCCTCCTAGATAAAAATTTCATACTTTCTCTACTCTCCTTAAACTTCTTATACCTTCTACCCACTCATCACTATCAGCTTATGTTTTTACTTGTTATTTCATGAAGAAAAGGAAACATAAAAAGAATCTCACGTTTTCTTCCTGTTACTGTTTCTTTTCCTATTCCCTTCCCTCCTTTTCCTTAATAACTCAGTGCTAAAGCTATTAGGTGGGACCAAGCAAAGCAGGTACTGTATGGGAGTTAGGATGGTGAGAACCTGAGAATGTTGAGGAAGGGATCTGTGTAGCAAGGCAGCCTGCCATTGAGTTCACGTAGACTCTCAATGCCACATCTACAAATCTATTTTCTTCTGTACTATATAGTCGGCCTCTTCTTCCATTACTTGGATTAATTGGCACTGTTCCTGTTAGAGATCATAGCGACCCTAAGTACTACAAAATGAAACACTGCCCAGTCCTGCACCATGCTCACAATCATTGTTATATTTGAGCTCATTGTTGCAGTCACTGTCAGTCCATCTCATTGAGGGTTTTCCTCTTTTTCACTGACCCTGTACTTAATCAAGCATGATGTCCTTCTATAGGGACTAAGCCCTCCTGATAACATGTACAAAGTATGTAAGACTTAGTCTCACCATCCTTGCTTCTAAGGAGCATTCTGGTTATACTTCGTCCAAGACAGATTTGTTCGTTCTTTTGGCAGTCCATGGTGTATTCAATATTCTTCGCCAACACCACAATTCAAAGGCATCAGTTCTTCTTTGGTCTTCCTTATCTATGGTCCAGTTTTCGCATGCATATGATGCGACTGAAAATACCATGGCTTGGGTCAGGCGCGCCTTAGTCTTCAAGGTGACATCTTTGCTTTTTAACATTTCAAACTGGTCTTTTGCAGCATATTTGCCAAACCAATGTGCCTCTTGATTTCTTGACTACTGCTTCCATGGGTGTTGATTGTGGATCCAAGTAAAACGAAATCCTTGACAACTTCAATCTTTTCTCCATTTATCATGATGTTGCTTATTGGTCCAGTTGTGAGGATTTTTGTTTTCTTTATGTTGAGGTATTCAAACTGAAGGCTGTGGTCTTCGATCTTCATCAGTAAGTGCTTCAAGTCCTCTTCACTTTCAGCAAGCAAGATTGTGTAATCTGCATAACGCAGGTTGTAAATGAGTCTTCCTCCAATCCTGATGCCCTGTTCTTCTTAATAGAGTCCAGCTTCTTGGATTATTTGCTTAACATACAGACTGAATAGGTATGGTGAAAGGATACAAACTTGATACACACCTTTCCAGACTTGAAACCACGCAGTATCCCTTTGTTCTGTTCAAACAACTGCCTCTTGATCTATGTACAGGTTCCTCATGAGCTCAATTAAGTGTTTTGGCATTCCCATTCTTCACAATGTTATCTATGATTTGTTATGATCCACACAGTGGAATGCTTTGCATAGTCAATGAAACACAGGTAAACATATTTCTGGTATTCTCTGCTTTCTAGCCAGGATCCATCTGAAATCAACAATGAAATCCCTGGCTCCATGTCCTCTTCTGAATCCAGGCTGAATCTCTGGCAGTTCCAGAAATCAATAGCTATCACTAAATAAAATGGACGATTCTTAGTGCTCTTTTGCCTGACCTATCAGCAGCCTTTAGCATACCTCATCAGTCCCTCATATCTGGGAATACTTTCTTCATTGAGAATTCTCTTGATTCTTCTTCCTCAGTGGCTGCTACCTCTCTATATCCTTTGCTGAATTCTTCTCATATCCTCAGTACCTTAGAATGTCTCAATACTTAGTCTTGGGAACTCTTCCCTCTCTACGTTTATTCCCCAGGTGATCTCAATGGTCTTTGACCTGATGACTTGCGAATGTCTTTTTCTCTTCTGAACTCCAGACCTATGTATAGAACTGCCTCCTCAGCATCTTTACCTTAATGTCTAGTGCATGTCACAAACCTAATATGTCCAATTCTCACTCATTATTCACACAATCTACCCCAAACCTGCTCCTCCTGTAATCTTCCTCATTTCAAAAAATAACAACTTTATCCTCTAGTTACTCAGGATAAAAGCCTTGGCATCATTTCCCATCTGCTCCACGAGCAAATTCTCTCAGCTGTACTTAAAAATATGTCTAGAATCTGATCAATTTTCGCTATCCCCATTGCCACTATTCTGGTCCAGTCCATAGTTGTCAGCTCTTACCTGAGTTATTACAGTAGCCTCCTAGCTGGTTGCCTTGATTTTATCCTGATCTTTATTAAGCCTAGACTATCTTAGTAGAGCAGGGAGAGTGTCCCTTTGACATCAGTGTCATATCATACCTTGCCTCCATGGCCCATGGTCAAATCCCTTCATGGTTTCTGCGTTGCTTTTAAAGTAAAATATGAAGCTATCCACGGCATGACCCTCTGTGCCTCTCTGACTGGATCATCTACCAGTCTCCATGTCTCATTGACCATGGGCATTGGTTTCTCTTCCTCCTCAGGACCTTTACACTTGTTCTGGCCTCAGAATTTGTGGTTTCCTCTCCTAGAACCTTCTTCCTCCAATTGTGTGCATGGATCTCTTCATAATTTCCTTCAGGTTTCTGTTGAAACATCGACTAATCAGCGAGACCTCCCTTGATGACTTTGTATAAAATAACACCTTCCTCAATCCCTATCTTCTCTCAACATGCCCTATTCTGCTTACTCTGCTTTATTTTCTCCATAATGCTCCTTCTTAACTGACATATATTTGTTTGCATATTTGTTTATCATCTGTCTTGTCACCACTAAACTAAAAGCTCAGTGAGGGCAGGGGTTTGGTTTAGTTTGTTCAGTGTCTGACAGACAGTATGTGCTCAATAAATGTATTGAGAGATTTCAGGAGTGACTAACACATTGCATCCTTCAAGTGCCAAAACCAGAACCAAACCCGTTGCCGTCAAGTCGATTCTGACTCATAGTGACCCTATAGGACAGAGTAGAACTGCCCCCATAGTGTTTCCAAGGAGTACCTGGTGGATTCGAACTGCCAAATTTTTGGTTAGCAGCTGAACTCTTTAACCCCTAAACCACCAGGGTTTCCAAGTGCAGATATTAATTATTCAGAGGGAAAATTCCATTAATTCATTATGAGTTATTGACCCCTAAGTGTTATTTATTTCAGATTGTAGCTAAAAAACACCTAAGGGAGTCGGGACCAAAGGGAATCAGGAGACCTATTCTTTAGTCCTGGAACTGTCCTTCACCCATTCTGTGGCTCCAAGTTTTCTTGGTCTAGGTTTCCTTATCTGTAAAATTATGTTGTTAGACTAGATGGGTGGTTCCTAGCCTTAAGGTCTAAAGATGGGTTTCAGAGGCTTTGTGCACTTCCTAATACCGTTTACAAAGTTTCCAGATTATTTATACGTGTGTACAGAGTTGTGTTTTGTTTTCCAGAACAGAGAAAGATCTGTGAACCTGAAATGGACTAGATGCCCTTTAAGTTTATTTTAGTCCTAACTTCTGATGATTCTAAGTTCTGAAAGGGGATGTCATGAGACAACCTGATGCTTCTCTGGAAAGCTAGATGGCAGTTGCTGTTCTACCACCCACTTGGCAAGTCATTCTTTTTTGTGTGTTTATCACTTGTAAAATGAAAGCATTACATGTAACAATCCAAAATAACACCTTCCAATTCTACATTCAATTCAACCAAGCCGAACAAAACAAACATACCAACAAAACCTGTTAGGAAGATTGGAAAGCCCCTGCTGGGTCTTCGGAACTCAGAATCCCAGAGCTGCTAATGTTCTAAGAGCATTTTGAGAGGTAAGAGAGGGAAGATGGGAAAGTGGTTCCTGTGTAAGCCTAGCTGAGGGACACAGCAACCTTCTTAAAGATGGAAGATGAAGTTTTAAGGAGGACAGAAAATGAAATCGAAAAAGCTTCACAGCTGCCACAGAACAGACTTCGGTCTGATTCCTTTAATCTTTAACCTCATAAATTCTAAAACATCATAAAAAAAGATCTCTCTATAGGTTTGGAGAAAATTTTGAAGGGTTAAATTGATGTGTATAGTCTAATTCTTCTTTATTAGTCTATTTTCTCCATTAGGATCTAGATAATGAATTTGTCACAACATGCATAATCTTGATTTGTTCCACTCTTCTACCAGCTCTGTTCCTCTGTTCCTCTGCCCCCGTGCCCTTGCAAGGACCTATTACTTCTCTCTTTATAAGTGTGTCCTGTTTGCCCTGGAGAAGAAATGCACAACCAGGTTCTAAGTCATACATAACACTTAGAGAAAGTTGTTCAAAGCCTCTTCTTTGCCAGATACAGTGTGGACCTGGGGGCTGCAGTGTGAAAGGTGGAAGGTTGATCCTAATAAGCGCATTCTTTCATTCAGCACCTACTGAGTGCCAGACTCTATGCACTTAAAGTCAAATAAGACACGCTCCCTGTTCTGCACTCCTAGGGCCACAACAAAAGAGAGCTGGGTGCCCTCACTCAGGAATTTCCCCTGACATCTACTTTGTGTCCCTGTGTTTTGCTCTTCCCTGCCTAGAAATAGTGGGGTCAGGTTGGTATGGTGACAAGGAGAATATCTTTGGCCAGTAGATAAGTTGTCTTCATTACTCCCATAGAGGAATGGAACTGAATGGGGTATTTTTCTGGGCCTGGCTCAAACTCAGCAGTGACTTGAGGGCCTGTTAGGCTGCAGGTCACAGCAGCTGGAGCCCAGGCTCCCGAAGCCAGTCATGCTTCTAGGCTGCCCGCTCCCCTACTTACAATGGAATCATTGACTATTTATTTACTCGGTACAACAAGGCCGCTGTTGACTTAATTACGGGAGTTTCCCAGCCAACCAGGCGCTCTTTAAACCACCAATGGACTCTCCATTGCCACTAACTCATCTCTCCTTAACCTCTGTAAATCCTAAGTGGTGTGGGAGGTGGGGGTGTAGTGGGAGGGTGGGGGAGGTTTTGATTGAGAGAGTTGAAACTAGTGGTTTTGCTTGAGAACTGGAGCAGGCTTTGTCCTTAGGTGCCTTCTAGTAGGTTCCAACTCATAGCGACCCCACGTACAACTGAACACTGCCAGGTCCTGCACCAGCCTCATAATCCTTGCTATGTTTGAGCCCATTGTTGCAGCCACTGTCAATCCATCTCTTGGAGGGTCTTCCTCTTTTTCCCTTACCCTCAGCTTTATCAAGCATGATGTCTTTCTCCAAGGACTGGTCCCTTCTGAACATGTGTCCAAACTACATAAGATGAAGTCTCACCACCCTTCCTTCTAAGGTGTAGGATTTAGCTGGACTGAATTGTTGTGTGTTTCGTGGTTGGGGTGAGTCTGCCACTGGCCCCGGGTGTGGAGGGTGGCACTGCGGAGCTGGACTCTGGAGAGGGTTTAACTCTATGAGAGCTGTAGGGAAGGAGGCACCAAAAGGACAGACATTTGTCTCCAGCCAGACAACTGGGCTCTGGGGACGCAGAGTCTCCCTACTCCTGGGCTGTCGGGAATTACAGATGGTGCCGAACGTCGGAAGGAGCCCTGGTGGTGCAGTGGTTAAGTGTTCCGCTGCTAAGTGAAAGGTCGCGGCTGGAACTCACCAGCCGCTCTGCGGGAGAAAGATGCCGCAGTCGGCTTCAATTAAGATTAAAAAAAAAAAAAATTACAGCCCTGGAAATCCTATGGGTGGGGCAGTTGCGCTCTGAGTCGGAATCTGACTGGAGGGCAGTGGATTTGGTTTGGTTTTCGTTTCGGCCACCCGTGGTGGGGACTGCTCAGGGATTCCGTGGATTCGCAGGATCCCACCAGCAGCCAACAACTCTACCCCCCTGCCCCCACTGGCTTCCGGCCCCAGAGCTCCAGGGCTCTCCCTGTTCAGCCTCACTTAAAACTATTAGTGTATCGCTGCTCTTCAATTTGCTCTG